>NC_048219.1:18572634-18582714 GCF_002007445.2 Ailuropoda melanoleuca
CACACACACACACACACACACGTCACAGGATCCAAATTCACCAAACAGAGGTAAAAACAGAACTGGTCTAAGGTGAATACAAAAAAAAGATTCCCTCCTTCCCTTTCTCCCTCCCTTCCTTCTTCCTTCTTTCCTTCCCTCCTCCCTCCTTGCCCTACCTTTCCTATTCCATCACCAAAGCCAAGTGTCAGCAGGAACACCTCACACTCACCTTGTCCCAAAGAACAAGGGGCAGTTTGTGAGAGAAAGTGAGGACATGACCCTCCCAGGCTTGGGAATTTCTCTATCAGCACCTGCCCAATTTTATAATTTTACTTCCTAGGTTATCCCAGATCTGCAATCCGTGCGTAATACAGGCACCTAAGCATTACTTGAGCCTTTCCTGGAAATCCAGAGATGCAAAAGGCCCGGCCTCTGTCTGCCCTCAAGTCCTCAAGGAAATGGCAGCCCAGTGGGAGAGAAGGTGCTCCTGGACTAATGTGGGAGCACAGCTGGTCCTCACGACCTGTGCCAAGGGTCTGGAGATGTCTGGAGCACAGTTACCCCTATGTGAAGGGCTGCCTCTCCTAAGAGGACAGGATGTGCGACTGGCCACAGGAATCCTAGGCATCCCTTCCCATCACTGGGAAAGATCTCAAGGAAGATACCCAAGTCCTGCAAGACCTGGTTTCCCCTCCATGCATCTCACACACAGATGCCAACTTCCCACCGCGTGCCTTACCGTGGGCTGTTTGTTTCACACGACCTTCTCCTCCCCCTTCCTGAAAATGCCGTGAGCTTCTTCACTGAAGCAAAACAAAACCAAGTCTGCTTTGCCATGTCCTGGAGCTCTCCAGAGCACGTCCGAGTCTCAGGATCACAGCATCTCAGGCAAGCCTCCCCTCGTTCCCGGGACTCTGGCACACAGCCCCCTTCTTGGTCTCCCCGGCGCACCTCCATCTGTCCCAATTCTGGTCGCAGACAAACTTCCCACCCTTCAGACCGGGGCACTGCGCTACGGAGTCTCTGCTTCTATTTCTTTTTCTACAGCCCGGATTGGAAGAACATCTGAAATTTTATTCATTTTCCAGAAAAAGTAGTTACTCGGTCAAGGTAAAAGCAAAGCTAGCTCCAGTGGTAAACCGTCACGTAGCCCTGATTATGAGCCAGCTACGGTTTAAAATGCTTTACGCCAAGCCCCACCACGTCTCTACAATGAAGGCATTATTATTACTCCCATTTTACAGGTAATGATAGTGAGGCCCAGAGAGCGTACTTAAACTTGCCCAGGGTCATTACATGAATAAGCGGTAGGGCTGGGGTTGGATCTGTCCTCGGACTCCGTGGGAGCTGCTCGCCAGGAAGGGGATGCTCTCCCCATGACAACAGAGGCCCTTCCGTGCCCCCTTCAATGCATCACTCACTCTGTGAACCCCCAGCAAGCCCTGCAGATACCCCACACTTGTATACACCGACTGAGCCCACATTTACCTGTCACCTTCAGGAAGAGCAAGGCTTGCAGGGATGAGAAGAAGGAGGGAGAGAGGAGACTTCTGCCCTTGAGAGGTTCTATTTTAATTTCTAAAAAAAAAAAAAAAAAAAAACACGGAAGAGACCAAGCGCTGGATTTCAAGATCAGTTTTCAAGGTCTCCAGACATGAGGAAGTCATCTGAACGGGGAGGCATGACAGGAGTCTGACCTCTGAGCGGCCTCCTCGCTCTCACGGTGCTGCTGCTTTCGGGCTTGATAGAGAACAGGAAAGTGGTGCCCTCAGAGCCCAAATCCCCCTCATCTTGGATCAGGAAGCAGCACCAACAGGCATTAGAGTGCTGTGAGAGCGGATGTCACGTTCTCTAGTGCTGACACAGTGGCGCTAATCCCACTTTAGCGATAACCCAACGAAAGCATAAAGGCTCACCATTTCCAGAAGTTCTAATATAAAACTCAAGAGCTCACTCTGTTATCCTGGCCTAACCTCCTGGAAACACCGAATCACCACACCCCCCGATTTCAGTTCCTCAAACTCAAGGCCCTTTGCAGCAAGGAGCCGGCTGACCGGGAGAGGCTGGTCCCTATGGTGGTGACGATGATGCTGATGGAGAGGGCAATGGCAGCTCGAGCAACCTCGACTACGGGTCAGGGCCCAGGCGAGTGCTCTGCACGCTCTGTCTTATCTAATCTCCACAACCGCCTGAGAGGCGGGGGCCATCTCAACACCCACTTTAATGAAGAGGAATCAGAGAAGCCAAGTAACCGGGTCAAGACATCCCGGCTGGGATCACAATATGAACCCGGCCAATCCAATTCCACAATTTCACATTCTTACCCAGTGCTTGACGGTCTCTCTTACAGAAAGTTCTGGAAACGGGGTGTGCCGATTACTCAGAATTTCCGGTAAATACATATGCAGTCATTTCCAAATCCTCATCTGAAAATTTTCCAAAATGTGCACAGTCCTCTTTCCTGTCTTAGTAAGTATAGTAAACTAAATCTAAATCAAATTCAGCTTTTTTAATAGATACATTCAGAACTATCTCCTAGCCATTTGCCATGACCATGAGGTCTGACTGTACAGTATGTCAGATATAGGTACAGGAATTGAAGATGACCGTATGACTATACAAGCCCACTGTGTCTCTGTATACATATCATATATAAGATACATGTAACATATTACATATAACATATACAAGATACATAATATATGTCTTTTTATCATTGATATTACTATTTACATCTTTTAGATATTTTTATAATTTAGAATTTACAGTATAAATATTTATATTTGTTATATCACATCTTATTTTTTGTAATTTATATCTTATTTTTTAATACCCCACTTTCAGAACACGCCCTGGTTAGGGATATTTAAAAATAGGAGCTAAGAAAATTTAGTGTTTGTCTTTTTCTTGTAGAGCTTCAGCTAAATTATTTTGGTTCACAGGTAGACATTTTACTGTAGGGAGCTATACCAGTGACGGCCCGCCCACGATGTATTTAGAGAGATGTATAAGAGATGTGCTAAGAAACAGGAAGAGGAGCAAATGAAAACTTAAAAGCAATAAAATGGAGAACAGACACTAAAATGACTAGCCCCCAACCCTAAGGAAAGTCCAGGTTCCCATAAGGGGCAGTCAATATATTTTTACCCTGTGGCTCAATGTTTTTGTAGACACATTAAATCATAAAAATCCAAGAAACCGTATCTCACTCCCAAACCACACAATATATTTTAAGGAATATGTCCCTCTTCTAAGAAACCGCTCGACTTGCAGGAAGTGGCAAAGTGGCAGGTGTGTTCCCGTGATCAGCCAAAGAAACCAAATAAACGTCCCACTGGGCAGACCTGTTTCTCTCAGATAAACAGCTGCCCTGCTGCATTAAGGAGGAAAAAGGAACCAAAGGACTGTCCCTATGCTTGGCTGGCACTTCTGTTTTTCTGTTTAATTTGCAAAGGAAGATAGCAGCCCACACCTACACAGACACTACTCTGCAGCCCCGCCAACCCCAGGCCCTACGTGGGCTGGAGGTTTCTAAGCCCCGGCTCTGGACAGAGGCCTCGGCAAGTCTTCTGTCTTCTAGGTAGGCACGGAAAAGGGTGGCTGCACTGAGAGCTGCAGGAGAAGCAGATTTCACATGAAAAAGAGATCATTATGCAATTGGCTGTATTACGTAATAGCTAGGCTCCGAGTGGGGGGTGGGGTGTCCATCTTTACTTGCTCCCAAGGCAGCCCATACCTTCCCTCTCACATCACTCCTCACACTGTAAATAACTGCTTGCCTGCCTGTCTGTATCCCCAGGAGACTGGGAGCCCCTGAAGTCAGGGACTAACCAGGTTGGACACAGAATGAGCACCCAACACAGGAGAATTGTTATTGCTACAGTATGTGCTCAAGAAACACCTGTTGAATGCATGGGCCAGTGGAAGGAATGAAAGAATGTGACTTTCACTTAGAAAGTCTCTTGCTAAATGCTTGGCATTAGAGGTCAGTGGCTGGGATAGGATCAACTCACTATATTACAGCTTCGGTTTGTCATGTTGTAAGCAGGGTTAAAAAGGCAAATTTGTTCAAAATATCAGAAAGGAGCAAGATGGAATTGCCTACTGGACATTCCAGATTAAAATGAGGGACCATCTAGGAGAAGAGAGACAGCTGGCCGCTTAGGAAGCATGAAGGTTAAAGCAAAGTCCTAATGGACAGAGTCCAAGGGATATCATCCAAGGGGTCACTGGAGTTCTGAGGACTCACAGACACAGACTGGTTACAATGGGGCTGGACAGAAGTGGTGGGTCAGGCTGGGCCAGCTCCTTGGAGGTCCCGGCAGTAATTATCCTCCAGGAAAACTGTGCCTTGCAGGGAAGGAACTGTTGTGGAAATGACCAAGGCAGCACTCAGACCACAGCACTGTGAGCCAGGCTGTCCTTCCCCCCCGGCTAACGGGTCTCTCATGCCTCCTTTCTCCCAAGTGGCCGAGGAGAGCGAAGGAGAGGGCAACGACTGTTCATGACCTCCTGCTACGGACCACTTCATTCTGCCACGAAATGCGTATGAGGTTGGTGACATCACTTACATGACACAGAGCTGCAGCTGAGAGCTGGAACTCACCTACAGTCACACAACTGGAAGGAAGGAGGACCAGGACTTGTGCTCGGGGCTGGCTGCTGTGGGGCCAGGAGACCCAGAACTCTGGCCCCACAGGACCCAGCCTGCCCTCCTGTGCCTGTCTGAGGCAGCCTGGCGTGGCAGAGAATCTGATAGCAAGTTGCTGTTGGCACAGCTCGATCTTCTGAGAGCTTTGCGGGTTATTTCCCACAGCTTACCGCCTGCTGGTTTCACCCTGCCTGTCCCTGACCTCTGTCCTGGAGCCACCTCCATCGGGACGCATCTTGTCAGACTCTCACCTTGCCCTGCTGGATGTTCATCTCACCTGCCTGCTTCAAGCTAGACCTCTCCTGACGCTTCTGTTAGCTAAGCTCCAAACGAAGAGACCCCAGGCCGGTGCTCTCCAGAAAGGGGTCCCTGAGATGTTTGTGCCACCAGCAGATTCCGGGCCCCACCTCAGATCCACGGGGTCAGAATCTCTGGAGTAGGGCCCAGGAGACTGTGGCTTAAACAAGTTCCCTCCATGACCATTATGCCAGCTAGTGTGGGATGGCCCAGGGAGACAGGGGCTCCCACACCCCTCCCCCCCATGAACACCTGCCNACAGCTGGCCGCTTAGGAAGCATGAAGGTTAAAGCAAAGTCCTAATGGACAGAGTCCAAGGGATATCATCCAAGGGGTCACTGGAGTTCTGAGGACTCACAGACACAGACTGGTTACAATGGGGCTGGACAGAAGTGGTGGGTCAGGCTGGGCCAGCTCCTTGGAGGTCCCGGCAGTAATTATCCTCCAGGAAAACTGTGCCTTGCAGGGAAGGAACTGTTGTGGAAATGACCAAGGCAGCACTCAGACCACAGCACTGTGAGCCAGGCTGTCCTTCCCCCCCGGCTAACGGGTCTCTCATGCCTCCTTTCTCCCAAGTGGCCGAGGAGAGCGAAGGAGAGGGCAACGACTGTTCATGACCTCCTGCTACGGACCACTTCATTCTGCCACGAAATGCGTATGAGGTTGGTGACATCACTTACATGACACAGAGCTGCAGCTGAGAGCTGGAACTCACCTACAGTCACACAACTGGAAGGAAGGAGGACCAGGACTTGTGCTCGGGGCTGGCTGCTGTGGGGCCAGGAGACCCAGAACTCTGGCCCCACAGGACCCAGCCTGCCCTCCTGTGCCTGTCTGAGGCAGCCTGGCGTGGCAGAGAATCTGATAGCAAGTTGCTGTTGGCACAGCTCGATCTTCTGAGAGCTTTGCGGGTTATTTCCCACAGCTTACCGCCTGCTGGTTTCACCCTGCCTGTCCCTGACCTCTGTCCTGGAGCCACCTCCATCGGGACGCATCTTGTCAGACTCTCACCTTGCCCTGCTGGATGTTCATCTCACCTGCCTGCTTCAAGCTAGACCTCTCCTGACACTTCTGTTAGCTAAGCTCCAAACGAAGAGACCCCAGGCCGGTGCTCTCCAGAAAGGGGTCCCTGAGATGTTTNCAGCAAGTTGCTGTTGGCACAGCTCGATCTTCTGAGAGCTTTGCGGGTTATTTCCCACAGCTTACCACCTGCTGGTTTCACCCTGCCTGTCCCTGACCTCTGTCTCGGAGCCACCTCCATCGGGACGCATCTTGTCAGACTCTCACCTTGCCCTGCTGGATGTTCATCTCACCTGCCTGCTTCAAGCTAGACCTCTCCTGACACTTCTGTTAGCTAAGCTCCAAACGAAGAGACCCCAGGCCGGTGCTCTCCAGAAAGGGGTCCCTGAGATGTTTGTGCCACCAGCAGATTCCGGGCCCCACCTCAGATCCACGGGGTCAGAATCTCTGGAGTAGGGCCCAGGAGACTGTGGCTTAAACAAGTTCCCTCCATGACCATTATGCCAGCTAGTGTGGGATGGCCCAGGGAGACAGGGGCTCCCACACCCCTCCCCCCCATGAACACCTGCCATCCCTTGCCCAGCTCTAAAATTGCAATAGTCCATACTTAAGATAGAAAACTGTGGAGAGGTCCTTTAAAGAATTAAGAAAAAAGTTAAGTGACCTATGATTTTACCAAGTAGAGAGAAACACTGTTCACATTTTGGATTCATTCCTTCTGGTATTTTTCTACGAACATAGACATAGACATGGTTTTTCTGTTATAAAAAACGGCATTATAGCAGACTGTTTAGAGGCCTGCTTCTCTCGCTCAGCTGAGCACGAACACACGCTACCCTGCCATCTGGAGGGACGCACGGGCGTGCCTGCAGCGCCATCGACCGCCAGATCTCCATGGCCACACTGACCGCCTCGCGACTGCAGGCAAGGGGCAAGTGCTGATGCAGAAAGGCGGGGAACTGAAATCAGGACAGCAAGGGTTGGAAAACTTGTGTCTCTGCTGACACTACCCATCTCTCCACCCTCAGAGGGTTACTGCCTAGGAGCGGTCAATTCCAACCTGGTCAGATTTTTAAAATCCTAAATGGTTAGTAATGGAAGAAATTGTAAAAGTGATCAGGACCAGTGTCCTTGCGTGTAAATGAGGAAACCAGAGTGGAGACAGATTTAGCCTCTGCTGGAGTCTTGCGGTGTTTCCACGCCAGGCCCAGAGCCCTCCAGGTTTGCGGTCTGTGCCTAGACTCTGATCACCAGCCGGTCCCCAAGTGACCCGCGATGTTCGACAGAAGGCAGCAGCCACATAGGGCAGGCCCAGGAGGGGCCCAGGGGCTCAGGACACAAGCTCCAAATTCCGGGGAACTCTCGCTATCACACCACCACAGCTCCTGGCCCAACAACCAAGTTTCAGATCCAGGGCATCTCAGTCTGGCTGTGGAATTTTGTAGGGGAGTGTCCTGGTCCCGGCTGTCCGATTCCAAAGGCATCGCTCCTGTACACTCACCACAGAGGGGTCTGTTTTACGGGGGAGTCTTTGACGCAGCTGAGAACCGTGTTCCAGCCTCATACCACTCAAGAATCCACTCTGGCCTTAACATCATTCGGGCACAGTCCCCCTGAATCATAGCATGGGGGAAAGTCATGAGCAGCAAGACTTAGCTGAAGAAAACTCACAAATTCTGCCCACTTAAAAATTCCCTGGACCCACTCCTGTGAGCTGGGTTTCAGTTCCTGACTCTCGGCTCCCCTTTCTGGCCTGGGGAGGGGGCTTCCCCTGGGGTTCCTCAGCAACCAGGGACACACCGCAAGTTCAGAGCACGCCGCTGGACTTGAGCAGCTGCCTCACAAACACGAATTCCGTCCCTGATTTGTTCGTTCACTTGTCCATTCTTTAAAAAAAAAAAAAGATTTACTTATTTTAGAGAGAGAGCGAGAGAGCAGGGGGAGGGGCAGAGGGAGAGGGAGAGAGAATCTCCAGCAGACTCTGTGCTGAGCGTGGACCCCGACATGGGGCTCCATCCCAGGACCCTGAGGTTGACCTGAGCCAAAACCAAGAGCCGGACACTCAACCGACTGAGCCACCCAGCAGCCCTTCTTCTTCCCATTTTAAAGATGAAGGTCCTTGGGGTGCCTGGCGGGCACAGTGGTTGGACGTCTGCCTTCGGCTCAGGGTGTGATCCCAGAGTCCTGGGATCGAGCCCCACATCGGGATCCCTGCTAGGAGCCTGCTTCCTCCTCTCCCACTCCCCCTGCCTGTGTCCCTTCTCTTGCTGGCTGTCGCTCTCTCTGTCAAGTAAATAAATAAAATCTTTAAAAATAAATAATAAATAATAAATAAATAAATAAATATGAAGATCCTGAGGTCCAGAGTGATGAACAGATGTAGACTGACCATGAAACGAATGAAGAAAGTTTCAAGGCCAGCTGCATGTGTCCCTTTCGAAGCCCTAGCAACATACTTACAGACTATAATGTTTTTTTTGAAATGTACAAAATCAAGCTATTTTAGTCTCAATTGGTTAGGAACACTGCCTCCTTCCACTCTGACGTCTCCTCCAGTTGCACCTCCCTTCATGTCGCATGGACTTACAGTGGCTACAGGCATTTTGGGAGCCAGCTAAGAGGAAGCTGACTTGCAGATAAATTTAGTTTCGGTGTAGTGGGATCTCTGTGTGGCTCGCAGTCACTTCCCTCCAGACGATGGTTATTGCTGGTTGCCCCCCCAGCGAGCTATCCCCATGGCTTCCAGGAACATGCCCACCGCCCACTGGGCCAACTCACTGCCATTGAGATTCAAAGGTGCAACATCTGACACCTCAGATATGTATGCAGGAGAGGAAAAATAAAGACTGAAATACCCAGAGCCATGCGACATCTGGGTGGCTCAGCTGGTTAAACATCTGCCTTCGGCTCAGGTCGTGATCCCAGGGTCCTGGGATCGAGCCCCGCATCGGGTTCCCTGCTCAGCAGAGAGCCTGCTTCTCCGTCTCCCTCTGCTCCTCCCCCCAGGAGTGTGCATGCTCTCTCTTGCTGAAAGGAAAGGAGAGGGGAGGGGAGGGGAGGGGAGGAAGGAAGGAAGGAAGGAAGGAAGAGAAAGAAAGAAAGAAAGAAAGAAAGAAGAAAAGAAAAAAAAGAAAACTCTTCCTTAATAGGGTTGTGACTTACCTGCATTCAAAGTCATAGTATTAAGCTCTCGCTAAGGGCTCAGATATTACATACGAGATTATATAAACAAACAAGTTACAGCAGGCATAGGAGATATAATAAGCCAAAACTGACTGGCACAGGTAGATCCCCAAAGCCAGTTTGGTCACTCTTTGCCCATTTGCCAACTTCCATGTGTAAGATTAAATGCTTTATTATATGAATGAAAGTCTTACATGAATTACCTGATCCCTCTGCCTTATGTTAGTCAGTGGAGAAATCTTTATTGAGCTCCCCACAGATGAGTAATTTTAGAAACTGCGTTAACAGGAAAATATCCTAGGGTGAATAATTGCTCAGTCTCTAAGAACTGTTGTCTCTTCTCTTGGAACTCCTGGCAGGCAGGAAATACCCTGTGTTTTTCTATATGGGCCTAGCACAGTGCTTGCCCTCAAACAGCACACAACTAGAATAAAGAAAATCTTAAAGCAGAGCCTTGATTCAAAACTGAAATTAACTGTGTCCCAATCATGAAGCACTTCCGTATCTGTTACCTCACTCGTTCCTCTCATAACCCCCATGAATGACAACAGCAAGTTTCAGTAAAGATACGCCAAGTGGGTACTAAAATAGAGGCTGAGCTTTAAACCAAGCACAATATTATTAACATGTCTTTATATGTGGTGAAGGCCAGGCACACATTTTGCAGAATTAGAACCCTTGGCCATTTACCCACAAATTATAGATAAGATATTACAAACTCATATGATGGAACTCAACTCTTAAAATATTTTATTGCCCCAGAGTGTAGTACAGACTTGACTCACTATGGCTTTTGCTCCCTTGTATCATTCAGGCCCATGAGTGGTCCTGAAAGACATGGTTTTCATTCTCGGACCTTGTAGCCCTCTCTAAATATACCAAAAATATTCTGGGAACAACTTTTTTCCTATCTGCAATACCAAATATTGGTCCCTTCCTTCGAACTG
>NC_048219.1:18582797-18662262 GCF_002007445.2 Ailuropoda melanoleuca
TGCCCCCCCAGCGAGCTATCCCCATGGCTTCCAGGAACATGCCCACCGCCCACTGGGCCAACTCACTGCCATTGAGATTCAAAGGTGCAACATCTGACACCTCAGATATGTATGCAGGAGAGGAAAAATAAAGACACAAACTTTCGGTCGCCGGAGGGGAGGGGAGGGGAGGGGAGGAAAGGAAAGGAAAAAAGAAACAGAGAAAGAAGCACCCAGAGCCAGAAGCTAATGTGTGAACATTTCTTCCAGTGATGAGACATGTGGAATTGTAGGAAGGACATTAAGCTCACAGTGATACCTACTCAAAAAGGGAAGTTTTCTCCTGTCAGAAATACATTTGATGAAACACTGAACATAATCACACGAACACTTTTTCCCCTTTTGATGGGAATTATGCAAAATATATTTTATCAAAATTCCTGCACAGCAGGACCCAAACCAGTAGCCATACAGCAAAAAGTGGATGTCTGTTTATGACGTCACGTTTTATGCACTGTGACTATCAATAATAAGAAGTAAATTTCGTCAACCATGCTAGGAGAAGAACTAAATGATCTTCTCAGTCTCCCTTTACAAAAATTACAAAGTCATTATCATATGAAGAGGTGATCAAAGAGTATTCAACCGAAAGATGTTAAGGGAAAGAAGTCAGGCAAATCATTCATAAAAACATTTGGTTGTTTTTCTGGATTGTGTGAAGTTTGGGATCCATGTCAGGCTTTTAAAACTTATGCTGGATGTGATTTCTTTTCTCATTCTAAGTAAATTTTCACAATTGTAGCTCATTTTGTATTTGTGATTTTATATACTTCTTTCTCTTAAAGAGGTGCCCAAAATTTGCATAAGCTTCAAGCCCTACTAAACTCTCAATCCATCCCTGAAGGTGAAATAATTGTCCAGCACAAACCCCAGACTAGAGGACGTGGTACACCGAGTTTGGGGTTCCCTGCAACTCACCCCATTGTGCACCCAGTCATTGGGCTCTCTGGGCGGCAGTAGAGAACAGCGCGGGGTGGCAGGTCAGCCGTGGGCTCTAAAATCACGGCCAGCGCGTCAGGCTTCTATCTCACGTGGTTGGCAGGCAAGAGGCATTTTGAGGACCGGACACCGACGAAACCTGACTCTATGACAACCAAGTGCCCAGATTAAAGACAGATAAGCCCACATTCCCACACAACATAACTGAACCTGATTTGATTCTTCCGGGAGCCACATTCCCTAAACTTGCACTGTCTAAAATGGCAGGCACTCGCCCTGCGTGGCTATTTATATTTAATTTAAATGAAACAGAATTAAAAATGCACGTCTTTATTCACACTAGCGACATTTCAAGTATGCAACAGCTTCAAGTGGCTGGTGGCTACTGCACTGGACAGTGCAGACATAGAACGTTTCCATCATCCCCAGAAGTTCCATTGCTCAGCTCAACTGGTTTAAATATTCACTATTAAGACATAGCTAAGCTCTTCTTCTCAAGCAGAGGGCATTTCCAGGTGACTACGGCAGACGTGTGAGGAGAGGAGAAGTTGCAGAAAGGAAGGCCTGTCCAGAAAGAAAAGCAAGGTAGAGCATCTCGGTTACAGAGAAGGGCCGAGGGAATGCCGGAGAGGAAGGAGAACCCAGGCTGGCTGGCGTGGGGAGCCTTACAGAGAGGAAGGGCATTGTTAGACACATGAGCCAAAGAAATGATTCAAATCACACCCGCATGGGACACCTGGGTAGGTCAGGCGGTTAGGTGTCCAACTCTCGATTTCAGCTCGGGTCATGATCTCAGGGTCCTAAGATCGAGCCCCACATCTGGCTCTGCACTCAGCATGGAGTCTGCTTGAAGATTCTCTCCCTCCCTCTGCACTCCCCTCAAATAAATAAGTAAATCTTTTTTTTTAATCACACCCGAGAAAGAGTAAGGAGTAGAAATATTAGCTCCGAAATCACGATTATTTGTCTCTACACACACACACACACACACACACACACACACACACACACACTCTAAAGTTCACTTTGCTGGGGAGCCTCAGTCACAGCTGCACCCAGCAGGCACGTCTTCAGACACCAAGTGCAGAGTCCCTGGCTGTCTCCTGCCTCTCCCTCCACTGCCACCCCACTCCCCGAACTGCCACTCCAAGTTCAGACCCTGCAGATATGCCAATGGCAGCACCCCCTTTCTCCTGGGCCTGGAGGGACACCTTGCTTCACTGCTCCTGCTGGGCCTGACTTCGGGAATAAATCATGCACCCAGCCTCCCGTGTTCCGAGATTACAGGGCAGAGTGGGCGCCTCTAGCTCCTTTCAGGGGCCGCCAAGGGCACCCGTTCCGTGCGTTCTAGAGCAAGAAGGCCTGGCAGAGTGAGGGACCCACATCTCCCCTACATCCTGGTGCCTGGGAGTGGGAAGGGGGGAAGCCCTAGAGAAAGGAGGACAATGAAGTATGCAGCCTGCAGCAACTCTAGCAGGAGCTCCCAGAAGGAAGAAAGGACTCGTGGCTATGGGGACCCTGTGGACACAGCAGCTCCCGCCACACTCATCACTTCCATGTCACCCTCATAAGAACCCTGACCTGCACTCCCTGACAAAGTAACAGCCTAGAAGAGAAAAAGTGACTTGCCCAGAGTTAACTGCTAATAATAACATTGCCCCATCCGTTCACCACCCCTCGAACAACTCCCAGGAGACAGCCTGCAAGGCGGGTGAGAGCCCGGGATCTGGAGCAGCCTCCCTGGGTCTGAATCCCAGCTCTGTCCATTACTAGCTGTGTGCCTGAGGCATGTTAGTCATGCCCTCCACGCTTCAGTTTGCTTGTCTGTAAAATAGGGATGACACTAGTCCACCTGCCTGTGGTCCCTGTGGGCATTCAATAAAGTTACACACGTGAAGTACTCAGAACGGAGCCTGGAGTGTGGCAAGCATTCTGTGGTGGCTGCCTTGTTCCAGGCACCAGGTCCATAAAGAAAACTAAACACAGCCCCTGCCCTCAAGAACCTTACAGCTAATGGGAGAACGGACAAGTGAACAAGTTGTAGGGTACAGAGGGTACTTGGGGTGCACAGGAGGGACCCTGAAGTCAGAAGGGCCTTCACTCCTGGGCAAAGTGACAACTTGCTTAAGTTTTGAAGAACCACAGGACAGGCACTGTTCTGGGCCTCTTTTTTTTAAATATTAATTTATTTTTAGAGAGGAGAAAGAGAGAGCGAGTGGGGGGAGGGGCCGAGGGAGAGAATCTCCAGCAGATTCTCTGCTGAGAGCAGACCCGACACAGGGCTTGATCTCACGACCCTGACATCACGACCTGAGTCAAAATCAAGAGTCAAACGTTTAACTGACTGAGCCACCCAGGCGCCCCATTATGGGCCTTTTACTAGAGTTTCTCATTTAATCCTTGACCATTTCACAAATGGGGAGCGTGAGGCTCAGAGAATTGAAGAACACCCCCCCCCATGCCCATCACCTAACTGATAAGTGACAGAGCCAGGATTCAAGCCCTCATGTGCCTGATTCCAGAATCCTGATTCCAAGTCTGGGCAAGGTGTAGGCTGGCCAGGCAACTGCCGTGGGAACAACCCTCTAAGAGGCTCTAGAGCAGCTCGGGGGCATGAGAAACATGGGGCAGTTCACTCTGGTCTCCATAACCTGTAAAACATCCATGAGTCCTAGCTGGACCCAAGAAGATAGTGCCCTCACCTGGAAATAAATACTTGGCTCAGGCACCACTTGTGTTCCTCACCATATAATTATCAGATAATCTATAAAGAAGAGGTCTGAATCATCAGTCTGCCTGGGAGGCCTACTGTTTCCCTATAGCCCCACTCTTCCCGTAGGGGAGCCCTGAAATGAGCAGGCCAGCTGGAGACGTGGGCTGACCTGTATCCTTGCTTTACCTGGGGGCTCCAGGGTCCCCAGACCACCACTGCCATCTGATTGCACAAAAGCACTCAGTACTTCGGCTTTACACACAACCTGGTCCTTTGCCAGGGAACTTGTCTGCTGTCTGCTTTATGTGTCCAAACTCTCTGGTCTTCTCCTTCAGCCCTGGGCTGATAGGGACAAGCAACCAGTCAAGGTGCAGGATCAGAGAGAAAACCAAGGAAACAGCAGGCAGACCATAGACTAAAAGCCCCAAACATATCTCCCAACCTTGGGTTTCACATTTATTTTTACTCACAGAAGACAGTTTGTATCCAAATGGAGGGATTCAGAGATTTAATTTAATTTCGCCAAAACACACACATTTCCCCTCACAGGGCTTCCCAACCATAAAGCGGCGGCATCAGGAGTTTCGGAAGAAATGATGGCGTGTGTTACCGCACTGGGGACCAAGCTCACAGAGGGGTTGCCCTCTCCTGCTCTGGGTATCAATTCTCCTTGGGTCCCCTGGACCAGGAGCTCCTGCAGGCTACCATCGCTGTGTTCCCAGCACGGTGCCTGGCTAGGATCCACAAATATTAGCTGAACAAATGAGGCTCCCTTCTGGGAGGGGCCGGGGTGGGGGGGACTCCCGCTCACTGCACTCTCCAGAAGTCCTCGGCAATCCCCTTCCTCTCTCTGTTCCGAGCATCCATTTGGGCTGCTTTAGAGCACAAGCTCGCTTAGGAGGCAGGCCTCCAGAGAAGATCGGGGTTAACTGTTTACTGAGGCGCTGTCTTCCACAGCACACCCCACCTGATACCCGCATCCTGATTTTATAGCTTTTATAAAAAGCCATGGCCTTCCAACGGAAAGGGGGAGAGTCGAGCTCACCAAAGAGAAGTGACTGTGAGGGACTGTAACGTGAATGGCACCTCCAGACCTGTCAGCGCTGGAGAATTGCCTGTTTCCAGGCCTCGACTCGACACAAGGGCAAACACCAACTTTCCGCTGGACAGGAATAGCACATGCTGGGAAGGGAGCTTGCGCCGAAACAAAGGAAGAGCAAGATCTGCACCAGAACCAGATACTTGGGACACCCAAGCTGCGAGTACTGATTTAAAACCGTTAACCTACAAAAACGATCATCTGAACAGGACCCACTGTAGCTCTCTTTACGTTGGCCCAAACACTGCAGCTCTACCTTACAAAAAACAAAAAAACAAAAAAACTATCCCCTGCCCCCCANCTGTGCAACTGAAAGCACGGAAAAGGCCACAAAGTGAACACGAGACTGGGAAACAGGCCCGTGACAGCAGGTATGCAGCGAGGCGGCGCCGTGACCCAGCAGCCGTGGGTATCAGGGTTCGCACCTGCTGACCCTTCCGTCCCGGGACCCTTCACATTCCACGTCCGGTGAAACCCCCCAGCCGTGCTTCCAAGGGACACAGACAGACACCAGCACTGCCTGTCTCGGACAGAAACTCAAAACAGAAACTCAGCCCCAAGCTCGGCCTCCCTTCCGGGCTCCTTTATGGTGAAATCCGGCCTAGCCATAGAGAGAAAAGAAAACACCTCACAAACGTGGCTGAGAAGCCACTGGCCTGGGCCCAGATGCAGAGGCTTCTCGGCTGCTGTGCGTGTAGACACTGGCCACGGGGGCCCAGCCTTCTCTGACCGCTGGTCTGTAAAGGAAAAACGGTGGTACCTGGAAATCAGGCTTTTCACCTTAGAACTGAGAGATGAGCCTGTTGTTACCCCCTCCAAGCGGCAGCCCCTGTAGCCCAGTGGTTCTCGACCAGGAACTGTTTTGCCCCCAGGGGACATGGGGCACTATCTGGAGATGTGTGAGTTGTCACCACTGGGGCTGGGCTGCTGCTGCTGCTGGCACCTAGTGGGCACAGGTCTGAGACGCTGCCACATCCCCTACGAAGCACAGGACGGCCCCCACAACAAAGAATTACCTGACCCAGAGTGTCGAGAGTGCCGAGGCTGAGACACCTTGCTCCAGGGAGCACTGGGTTCAAATCCCAACCCACTACGTCCTAGCTCAGGGGCCTCATACAAGTGACTTTGCTTCTCGCAGCCACACGGATGTTGTGTCTATGTAACAAGCTTCTACGTGCCAGGCACAATTCAGAGCACTGTCCACACATGAACGCACTTATCTTCCTAAGCACGATCTGCCCTGTACTCTCCCCAGCCCCGCTTCACAGATGAGCAGACTGAGGCGCAGGAAAGTGAAGTGAGTTGCCCAAGACCAGCCAGCTAGTAAGCAGAGAAAGCAGGGTTCACGCCCAGTGACCTGGGCATGCCCACAGCCGGCGCTCCGACATCACCTCATTCTTAGGTCGCCTTCTAGGTTAAAATGTACGTCTGTTAAACACCTAACTTAGTCCCTGATATAAAGGTGTGCAGCCAATGTGGCTTCTCATCCCTCCTTTGGCGTTAACCCT
The DNA here is from genome assembly GCF_002007445.2 of Ailuropoda melanoleuca. Lineage (NCBI taxonomy): Eukaryota > Metazoa > Chordata > Mammalia > Carnivora > Ursidae > Ailuropoda > Ailuropoda melanoleuca. The sequence continues at coordinate 18,589,096 of NC_048219.1, forward strand.
ATGTTGTTGGTATTAACCTTGAACCCTTGCTTTTTCTCTTTCCCTTCCAACACCCAGAAAATGGCAAACATTCAAACGCTTCCATTCTCAAAACACGTGACAATACCAAAATGTTCGTTCAGAAATTTAAAATCAGCCCTCGCGAGGCTGGCATTCATGCACGCCAACACAATGTTCCTCGATGTCATGGCTCGGCGAGGGTGGCCACCACAGGGTCACTGAGAGTGACCTCCTAGACCTGACTTTGGTCTTTGCTGTAGCCCCACTCCAAACCGCCCCCGGCCCTCCCCCTGGTCCTCTGCACGTTGGCTTTGGAAGGTCCGAAGTACGTCTATTTGGAAATAAATGGTAAACGTTGCCTCTATTTAACAGGTAAGTAGACCCTCCCCAGCCATCTGAAAAACGCTCTGGGAAGCGCACCCTAAGAGCACCGTGGCTGGCACGTCGCAGAAGCGGAAACTTACACCGCGCCAGCAACTCAGCACACACAGGAAACCCAGAACAGGCGCTCGCGTGGTCGGGTCTGGAAGCACAGCGAGTAAGTCATTACCGAGCCAAACTTTGGAAAAATGGAAAACTCGAGACCTTTACTCAGGAAGACCACGCACGAGGTGCAGGGACCACAGCAGGTCTGCAGCAGGGGGGAGACACTGGGCTCAACTCTGATGACAACAAGGGAGAGGGGGCTTATTGGCCTAGGAGCGGGGCAGGGGGGTGTCAGTGGATGGGAAATTACTGAGAGGAAACCTCGGGCGAGGGGGGAGTCTACACAGAGCTAGCAGGCCTCCTGCTGAAGGCAGGCCCAGGTAAGCAGCCCTCACCTGGCGAAGGTGAAGGACGGGGAACCAACCAGGTGTTGAGGGTTACAGAGATACAGAGGATAGGGGATTCTGGCTAAACCAACTCAGCAGGGTTCTTGCCCAAACCGGACAAAGCAGAAAAGAGCACAGAGGCTTCAAAGTTGAGGCCTAGGAGAAAAAGAGCCCGGAAGAGCCTCACTAGAGTTTGGTCTTGGAGAGTCTTTGTCGGGCCCAGCCTCCGGGACGGCACATCTGTGGGTGAGGCCCAAACTCTTCAGGTGAGGCGATTCCTTGAATGATCTACTTCTTCCGTGCTGGGGGGAGGACAGGGGGGCTCCAACAGGGCAGAGAGAGACGGGGAGGGAGGTGCAGGGAGAAGGACGGAAGCCCAAGTGCTTACCGTCACCAATGACATCTTTGCCGCGGGCCCTTCAAGTAATAGAGCAGCCGGGTAGTCATTCCTTGGGGGCAGGAAACATTGGTTTCATCTGTTTTGTTTATTTGTTTCTCAACAGAGGGGCACAAAACTTGGAATCAAAGTTCTCACCATATCAATACAAAACTAAGTCAGGCTCTTTCTATCCACTGAAGAAAGAAAAACTTTGCCTCCACTAAACAACTGTTGATGGGCACAGAGCTGCCAGGACAGAAGGAAAGGCCTCCGCTTCCCAGACATTCTTTCTCTGAGGTGGGGTGGGGTGAGGGAGAGGAAGGAAGTCATCTGGAGTCCAAGCCCAGAAGAAGCGCCCGCCCCGCGGTGAAAAGCACTGGGCTATAGCAGTCTCCACTTAGCGCTTTCGTACAGCCCTGGAGGAAAGGCCCGGAACTCCTGTCTGCAGGGCTTCTGCCGTTCTCCCCTACATCCCTGTCCTGGCTCAGTGGGGGGACCCTCAGGGCCGAGCTGTGTCTTCAGGTCAGCCTGCCCGCAGGTGATAAGGGCACACACGCACCAGCACGCTGGAGAGACACGGGAGACGGAAAGGTTTCCTCTCTAAGAATTCAGGAAGGCAGGGGCGCCCAGAGCCACAGGTAGGTGGCACTTCCTGAAAGCGACAATGTCTCTACAGGTACGAAGAGAGACAAGAGACAAACCAGGAAGCTTCGAAGCTTCGTTCCAGCTGAAGCAAACAGAGGCTTTATTTTCTCACTGGAGTGTTGTAAGAATTGATTGTTTGGGGGAAATAACATAAAATCTACGAGCTCTGGTTCCCAGGCCAGAAGACAGAGTAGATCTATTCATTCCACAAGCATTAAAAACCCACTGCTTAATTAATACACCAACCACTCCACCGGCTCTCTGCAAGGAGCAAGCGCAGTCACGCACTCCCACGGGCTGGCATCCTTGCCACGGCGGCACGGACCAGACGCCGAAGGCCACACGCGCCTACCGCCACGGCGAAGGTTCCCCTGTGGCTTCAGTGAGGCAATGCAAAGAACATGTTAAAACTCAAACATCTGCTGTGATGTCTCGAGTTACAGCGATACGTTCCTTTGTTAACAAGGTATTATGTCCAGGGAAAATATCCATTTCCTGATGGTTCCAAAAAACAGAAAACAAAACAAACAAACAAAGGCCCTCCCCGTCAGGAAACAACTTCAACCAGAAAGCTGGTTTCCCGTTTGATGTGGTTTCCATGTTGGTCAGGAGTATCTGGCACCCTCTTGTCTGTTTCATGGACCCCACTGAAGAGTGGGGTGTCCCCCCAAAAATAGCAGTTCACACTGCTCCTGAGGACCTCACGTGGAAGGAAACATTTGTCACATGCCTATCACATATCATTTCCTCTGCCACGAGCTCAACGTACACTGCAGAGTCTCATACTCAACGCGAATGAGCACGGTGATGACGGCATCACAGCCCTCGAATCATCGAGCCCTCCCAAAGGCTCTCTCAGGTCCGTTTCTACTGTCATCCCATTCTCACAATGAGGAGATGGAGGCTTTGACAATAAGCTTCCCAAGGTCACATAAGTGGTGGGTCTAGGATTCAAATCCAGCCTGACTTCTCTCCAAATCTATGTCCTTGTCCCTGCACCGAATGCTTGCAGGCCCCAGTCTTCTCCCCTGTCAGCAGGGCGTTGGCATTCTGGTGAGACCAGACCTTGCCAGGAACGTTCGGGGGTTAGGTCTGAATTCCAAAGCCCTTTCCTAAAGCAAAATTTTTGGAAGCACAGGCCTCGTGAGGGCCACAAGGAAAAACAGAACCAGATCAGGAAGCCGGCTTTGCACCAGGCCAAACACAGCCACTTGCTTTGGGACCAACCGCCCACGTGCAAGGCTTCCCCACCATCAGTTCAAGATGTGCCTGGGCCAACTTGCCTTCTTTGGTCTGCTTTAAGTTTCTAACCTTTGAAATGGGTACAATAATGCCTGTCCTTTAGGGCTGCTATAAGGAGCTCCTGTGATAAGCATCCGAACGAATCTAACAAGCGCTGGCACATGGTGGTCAATAAGCCATGGTTCCTGCTACTATTTCTTGGTGACTCCAGGAGTTACTCCTAGACCCAGGGAAGAGGAGAACAGTCCTCCCTCGTGGGAAAAAGTATCTCATCATCAACATTTTTAAAAATTTCTCATAGATGGTGACTGTAAAAAGCAGACAGACTTTTCATTGGTTTTATTATTGCTTTTAAATTCTCTACAGACGATGGACCCCCTTCTTGCCTACACCTGTGTTAGACATCACCCACTCCCTCCTCCACACTTGGTGCCCCTTCCCCACCCCCTGCATGCCACAGCCTAGATCTCCTCCAAATTTCCCAATAGAGAGGGAATAGAGAGACAGCAGTGGTCTCTCCCGCCCCTCCTACCCCCCCACCTCTATCCCCACGGCAATCACAACAAACACTTCAGGGAAAAAGCAAGCAGCTCCTTCACAAACAAGGTGGGCCTGGCCACAAAGAGCCTCACTGAAACGCTTTCTAGGGAAAAGGAGATGCACGTGCGGAGCTCATAACTGGCGAAAAAACACACTGCTCAGGAAGGCGGGGGCGGGGGGGGCCGGGCAGGTGGCAGAGAAGAGGGTGGGGCGGTGAACAGGCTGCGTTAAGTTTCAGTTCTTTCATTCAGCAAGAAGCTTCTGACATGATCAGGGCCAGTGCAAAGAATAGCCTGGAAGGGTCACGGCCGGTGTAGGGGAGCAGCACCTGGACAAAAGGAGTGGAAGTCAGAATGGACAAGTGGGTGCGCTCAAAGCCATGTCCTTAGGGAGAGGAACCGATGGCCCCTGGTGACAGCTTAGGTGTGACGGGTGGTGGGAAGGAGAGAGGGTAAAGTCCATTTTCTGGCTTAAGCACCAGGGGGACAGGGGTGCCCCTTACTGAGACAGGGGATGTGTGAAGGGGAGAGACTCAAAGGTAAAGGCCAGGGCCTGGGGGTGGGGGGCAGGTGAGCAGCTACTGAGCCAAGCTGAACACGTGCTGAGTCATCCCAGTGGAGATGTTGAGATGCTTGCATGGAAAGTCAGGTGTTCCAAAGAGTGGTCCAGACGGGAGGCGTGGAAACAGGAACCGGGCAGGTGAAGGGTTCCCCGGCGGAGAGAGCCCACAGGAAGAAGAGAGTTCTGGGGCACTCCCACTCTAAATGGCCAAGCAGGGGGGTGGAGGAAGTGGCAAAGGGCCAGGAGGAGCAGCTAGAAAAGGAGGAAGAACATCAGCCGAGGGTGGTGCCTCTGAAGCCGAGGGAGGAAAAGAAGATGCAGAGTTTTAATTACACTTAATAAAACGCTGCTCGAAGGGCGAGAAAAACGCAGTCTGAACGATGTCATCGACACTGACAGCAGGTCACAGGTGTTCTTGCTAGGAGCAGGGGCAGTTGGGGACCAGCATGCAAGGCCTGAAGAGCGAGCAGAAGGTAAGACATGCTCACGGGGAGCTCACTGGCCACCCCGAGCCTGTCCTCTGTGTCATCACCTAGCACATCTCCTGCACAGCCTGCACCTCAGGCAGGATCACCCTGCTTATTCATTTGTTTACTTATTTTCTGTCTTCTTCCCTCCCTGGAAAGGTAGGGCCTGTCAGGGCAAGCACACCGTACTGCCCACACTTAGCACAACGCTTGGCACAGAGACTCAAGAAAGACATGCTGAATACCGAACAAATGAAATAGAATCAGAGAGTAGACTTGCGTTTGGTTAAGAAGCAGGGAGAGAGGGAGTTGGAAAGTGGGTGGGCTGCCTGCAGTGGCGGTTGATGGGGATGTTAAGAACAGAGGTGGGTGGGGCCCCGAGAAGGCAGAGAGTTCGGGCAAGTGCGGGACACTGACACAAAAGCTTAAGAGAGAGACTGGGGGGTGTTTTCTGGTTTAAATGACATCCAACCCACCTATACAGGACTTACGTGTGCGCCCCCACAGCAAGCCCTGAGACACGGCTCCCCGGGCAGGGGATTCATCAAAGAAATGTCCCCAGGAAGTGGGTAAGGGGGTGGGGAGAGCCCACAGAGAAGGGGAGGAGCCAGGCTGGGGTCTGACCTCAGGTGAAGTCCCAGCCTCAGCCTGATCCCAGGAGACAGCTGGAGTCTAAACATGCCTCCTCCAGAGTTGGGCGTCTCCGCCCCAGGGCAAAGCAGCTGAGCTTTTAACTGCCCGCCCCATTAGTTAATACTGGCCACCGGTTCTCTGGCTCGCTTGGCAAGAGGACAATACTCTGAAGAAGTTGACAGGGGCAGAAGCCACCGGAGCTGTGGGGGATGGAGAGACGCACAGAACCCGTCAGCGTGATCCGAGGGTGTCGGTGCAGAGCGCCAACAATGTTTGCTGCTAAATCGGGACAGAGGTTTGTGTGGATTGCCCCAGAAGAGCTCACCATACAGACAACTCCGTTCCTGGGGCCTGGCTGGTCCAGGGACAGTTACCAGTTAGAATCATTTTTGTTCTGGAGAAGAACCCTTCAAAGGCAGACCTGCCCCTAAAGTGCGCAGAAGGAGTGCTCCTCCTGGAAAACTCTGAGGGTGTGAATTCAGTGCCGCTGCCCGTACCAAATGTGATGTGCGGCTCTGCAAAGGGACTTGGAGCATTTAGAAACACAAGTCAAGAAGTAGAGAATGGAGTAGCCTGTATGACGTTCCTGGAACCTGCCTATGACGATCACGGCCTTGCGATAGGGCAGACTCCTCAGAAATAAAATCAGTTGAAATAAAATAGAATCCATCAACCAGCTAATACACCTGCTATGAAGCCAGCTCTGTGCCAGAAATGGTGAGATGGAGAGAAGCCTCCTTCGCTCAAAGTTCATCTCTCACCAGATGACAGTCCTGAAACAATTAAAACACAAGGCAAAGCGGGATCCCTGGGAGGCAGGTTAGTTTGATGGGTTAAGAGAGAGCCCCGGACTCCCCCTGCCTGGGCTCGTGCCCATTTCTGCCACAGGACTCTCTGGGCTTCACTTTCCCTGTCTGAAAAATGCAGTAATCATAGCACTTACTGCACAGGATTCCTGTGAGGATAAAAGAAGGTCATTTGTGTCAGGCCTTTAGAGCAGGGCCTAAGGGCTCAGTTCCTGGGGTCCCGTTCTGCAGGTATTATTAGGGTGAGGAATATGAGGCCTCCAATAGGAGGCAAGGGATGGAAAAGATCACTACTTTTTTGACTTGTCTCCCATCCTGTTCTGCTCAGGAAGGACTAAGACCCCATGCCTGGCTATGGGGTCACACTAGAAAAGAAAATCAAGAAAATCCACCCTTGTTCTCTTGGACCCAGATCTAACCGACCGAGGCACGGACCAAGAGTTGCGGGTGGATGGCGTGCTCCTCTCCCGAGGGGGCCAGGAGCCAAGGCCAGCGACTTTCTGTCCTGGAAGCCTTTAGGACTCAGAGCACACATGTGCTCAGACTCTAAAGAGTGTTGGGTCAGCACAGAAACACTGGGCAAACCGTCAGCATCTCTGTGTCCTTATCGACCATTTCCTGCCCGGCTCTAGGAGCAGGTGCCAACACCTCTCTGATCAGCACACGGAATGGGGCTCCCAGTCCAAGCAATGCAGTCACACAGGCCTGCACTCCGCTCACAGATGTATGACCTTGAGCCGGTGACTTTGACCTCTGAAGGTTCAATTCCCTTGTCTCTAAAACATTTCCTGGCTTTAGCCATACATTAAAATCACTGGGGCAGCGTTTAAAGCCCAGTTGCCCAGGACTCAGCCCAGACCAATAGAATCGGAGCACTCCAAGGTGGGAATCACTGCTGTCAGGGCGGAGAGCTGTCATCTTCCAACTCACCGGCATGTGCCAACTGAGACTAACACCGTGCTTTACCCAGAGTGCCCCGTAAAAGGTGCTCACCACCTTGCACCACTCAGAGCTCCCAGACTCCAGAGACTAAACGCCGTGCTTTACCCAGAGTGCCCCGTAAAAGGTGCTCACCACCTTGCACCACTCAGAGCTCCCAGACTCCAGAGACTAACGCCGTGCTTTACCCAGAGTGTCCCGTAAAAGATGCTCACCACCTTGCACCACTCAGAGCCCCCAGACTCCAGAGACTAACGCCGTGCTTTACCCAGAGTGCCCCGTAAAAGGTGCTCACCACCTTGCACCACTCAGAGCTCCCAGACTCCACAGACTAACACCGTGCTTTACCCAGAGTGCCCCGTAAAAGGTGCTCACCACCTTGCACCACTCAGAGCCCCCAGACTCCAGAAACACTCCCCACAGACCCACAGAAGACTCTGCTTTGGAAGCATTATTCTCACTTTGGCAAATATCAAAAATCAATCCCACATTCTGACTTCTCTAGTTCTTTTCATCACCAGACTCATCTTATTCTTGGAGAGGAAAAGGGCAGACCCACACAGTGTCCTGGAATATAGGGCTGTTAGATAAGCCCTCATTTCCCATTATGTGCTCGGTGGGCCTCATATCCCTCACCCTAATAAGAGAGTCACCACTCAAAGAGAGCGTCAGTTCTGGCTGGCAGGGTCAGGGGTGGGCATCCACAACCCTGGCTACCATCAAGGTCCTGACAGTTACATCCTTGATTAGACTATAGGAAAATATACCTGGGCCTTTTCCCCCATTGCCATATCTCTAATCAAAATAGGGCTTCAAGCCCTGTGATACATGAGGATTCACGCAAACCAGGGTATGAGGTTGTCAGAGTGCGGGAGGGGTCTTTCCAGGCCTTGCTTCCTACGTGGTTCTTGTGCACGGACCCAGAACTGAGGGAGGAACTGGAACAAAGCAAACAAGTGGGGTTCCCTTGCAACTTGTAGTTATGTTTTTCAAAGCATAGTAAACACTCACGAGAACCGACACAGAACTTTAATTCGAGAATTGAAAGGAAGCAGCTAGAGAAGAAGAGCTAGGTAGATGACAAGGGGAAACAGTGCTGTCACCCGGTGTGAAGGCCGTGCTTGTTATCCAATGGGAGCTCGGGTGCTGGGGTGCCAGGCAATAGAGCGCTTGATGGGACCTGCTCCGGCCCCATCGCGAGCTGCTAAGAAGAGATCTCACCATGTGTGTTCCAGACCCTGATATTCCTATTTTCCGGGTTATTCAACAGCACAGTGTTTATTATGGGTCAAGAATATCTATCTACCTATCTATCTATCTATCTATCTATCTATCTATCTATCTATCAGTATTTCACAACCCCATTCAGTAGGTACTCTTATTATACCCATTTTGCAGATAAAGAAACTGAGTTGAGGAGCTTATCCATAGTCCTACAGTTAGAATGTGACAGAGTTGGAATGTGAACTCTGGCAGTCCGGCTCCAGTGTCTGTGCTCTCAATCCCTGTGCCATATTGTTTCTAGTCTAGTGAGGGTATCAAACAGGTAGACTATTAGAACACAGTGTCTGAGGGATTCAAGAGGGGTTGGCACAGGGGGTGCTGTCCAAATCTCTTTATTATTTCCTGCTCGTTCATAAGAAGGGAAATAGAAGGGGTCACCTGGAGACAGGCTGATCGGCGCACGGACAGATAAAATGGGCATTCCAATTGCTGGAGAGAAATAAGAAACTTGACTAAGTATTTACACAAGAGAAATGAGAAGACACATACACAAAAAAGCCTGTCTGTGAATGTGTGTCGAGCTTTTTTTTCAGTAGCCCCAAAACAGAAAACAACCCAAATGTCTATCAGTGGGTGAGTGGACAAGGGAGTGGCGGCACCCCCACGTGCGGGAGTGTCACAGGGCCCTGCAAGAGCAGGCTGCTGAGGGACACGACAGGAGCGAGTCTCAGAAGCACTCTCCTGAGTGACAGTCAGGAGCCACAAAGCACCTGTTGCAAGATTCCGTCTCTACGGAGTTCTAGAAATGGCAGAACTCTAATTTCAGAAACCTGCACGGTGGCGGCCGAGGGCAGGGGTGGAGGGAAGGAATGGACAGCAAACAGGCACAAGGGAGCTTCCAGGGAGTGACGGAACTGTTCTGTATCTTGACTGTGTTGTGGCTACATGGCTGGAGGTGTCTGTCAAAACTCACTGAAATGTATACATAAAAGGGTGGAATTTATTATATGTACATTATGCTCATTTTCAAAAGGAGACTTGACATCATCAGTCCCGCCTGAGATGTTCTGGGTTCGGGAGTGAGGACGTTAGATACGTTCTGCTTCATTTGTGTATTTCTTTTTTTTTCTCCTTTTCTTTCTCTCCCTCTTTCCTTCTTTCTTTCTTCCCTGCCCTCCTTCCCTCCTTCCTTGCTTCTTTTCTCCCTCCCTCCCTCGCTCCCTTCCCTCCCTCCTTCCCTCCTTTCCTTTCTCTCCTGAAAGCCTACTCTCTCCCTGTCCGTGCCAAGCTGGTGGCAGGCCCCTGAGCCCCAAGCATTTCCAGCACTGCCATTACAAATTAGTGGAAATGATCAGACATCAGGGAGACTGATTCTCAGCCTACTTCAGGGGGGCAGCTGTTCAGCAAAACTGGCCAGGGACCCACAGAGAAGGCTGGCAAGGCCACGAGGCTCTCTCATTGGGCTCCTCTGTGGTTTCTGCCTCCCAGATAGAAAGTATGCATATATTAGATGAAAAAGAGGAAACACCTTTCCAAGAATTGCTTGGCCTTGGGAGGAAGGGGTGGTCATTTGTCTCTGTCCAAGAAAAATATCATTCGCCCTTGAATTCTTCTGTCCAAAACCTCTGGCAGCGGGGTTAGGGGTGAGGGGCTGCAGCAGGGGAGAAAAGAAGGTAGAGGGAACAGGGAAAGCAGATGCTACACTGCCCTGGGGTAGCAGCAAGAGGAGCCCCTACCATCTTAAACCCTTGAAAGGACAGAGGGAGAGAAGAAAGCCTTCACCCAATCAGTTTCTGCCAGGCTCCCTAACGCCAGGGGCAGCCCTGCCCTAGCCGAATGAGAGGTGAACAGAGAAGTTAACAGGGCAGGCAGGCAGGCAGCAGGAATGGGAACAGAAGAAGAGACTGGCACGGTTCCCTCCGGTGGGCCTGCAGGGGGCCTGTGGCAGCCGGAACGTCCATCTGCTATGCGCCACCATTAGTAGACTCACAGGAAGGGAAAGGGACAATGACAATCCAAAAGCCCCTCGCTCAGAAATACACCAGGAAGTGAGCAGCAGGGCCCACCTGCCCAGGAGTAAACCACATGAGAGTAACCAGTCAAGGCTCTCTCGGACAGACCCCTCCTAGCAACAGAGAGTTATGAAGTCCCTCAGCCAAAAAGAATGCAAGTTGAGTTCAGCCAAGCGCAACCCAGCCACATGGGCAGTGGGAGGGTCTGGGGATGCCAGCTGTCTCCAAGTCCCGCTTGCTGGAAGATGAGAGAGCCAGTCTTAGAGAACTGGATGCTTGCACTTCTTTTTTTTTTTTTTTTCCCAAAAGAGAGTTGGTACCCAGGTGGGAAGGCCTATCATTTAATAACAATCTAAGAATGAAGAGATAAGGGTAGCATGAAGGTGAGACTCAGGCCCAACACGGGAAAAACAAACAAAAAACCCCAGCTATCCAGAAGAGAAAAGGTAGAAATTCTGAGCATTTAGCCCTTAGTGAGTGGAAAAGCAAAGAGACCATCTCTAATCCTAATTAACTCTCATTCCAGATTCGGAAAAAAGCTGCATCCAGAAGAATTGCCCTGTCAGAATAGGACAGTCAATGTGTGGAACTGAAAATCAGCTAAAAATCCATCAGTTCTCCCAAGTTACCAAGAAAGAAGAACTAATCCTCTAGCAGCCAATGACCTTCTCCATTTAAAGGCTAAAGTGTTAACCACTCGATGTCACTCATTTTTATTCTGGTAAGACTCTTACTGACAGGTTTAAAACATCCATACTCCATCCACTAGCACCGGTTAGTCTTCTATCTTAGCCTGGAAGGTACCTGTGCAAGGTTATATTACTAAGAACAAGCCATCATATCTACTGAACGAATCATGGAATAGACTGACTATTGAAATAAATGTGTATAAATACATATATCCTGTCAATAGACTCAGCCTAGTCTTTCACGTTTAGCAAGTGCTAAGGCTTATTATGATATTAAAGAAAACTCTGTAGATTTTTACTTATAAACCCTGTGGACTAGATAATATTAGCCATTCTACTGAACAACAAAGAAAACTGGATACTATAGAAAAATATCTTTTTGAATGACTAATGAGCTGGGAAGTTTGTAAGATATATTCAGGAAGTGAAAAGTAAGTAAAAGCTGGAACACAGAATGGAAGCCAAGCCCTGAAGCCAATTTGAGGATCTCTGCCAAACAAAGTGACCTCGAGGTTCATTTTTTGTGGCCTGAGGAGACAGGCAGAGAATTTCCCATAACTGATAAATGATATTCTCAATATGGATCCTGGAAGTCTAATAGGTACCAAGTTCAAGAAATTAAAAGAAATATGCACTCAGGTTCATCTTTGTGAAAATGTAAAACACCAAAGACAAAAAAACAAACATTCAAAAGTAGTGAGAGAAAAAAAGAAAGATTATTATCAAAGGAAACACAAGACTGACAGTAGATTTCAAAGATGATGGTGGAAAACAGAAGTCTGAATAATGATTTCATTGTATTGGAGAGAAAATAACTGTCAACCTAGAATTCTACCCCAAAAAGATAGCTCTCAAAACCAAGGGAAAATTTACTGTATTTTCAAGCAGAGAACTTATCACCAGCAGACCCTCAAATAAGAAAATTCTAAAGAATGTACTTCAGACTCCCTCAGAGAATCTTAAACAAAGCAAAATTGGCAGAGCTCTATTAATATCAGTCAGATTAGACTTTAAATTCTTAAAGACTTAAAGAATCACTAGAGAAACAAACGCCACTCCATTATTAAAGATCCAATTCACCAGAAAGATAAAACAATTCTAAACTTGTAGGTACATATTAATAAAGGCCCAAAATATATAAAACAAAAAACTGGCAGAACCATAAGGAGAAAGAAAAATCCACAATCATAGTGGGAGATTGTAATACACTTCTCTGAATGACTAATTGATCAGGCACACAAAAATTAGTGATGACAGAAAAGATTTGAACAACACAGTTAAGAAGTTTTATCCAGTAGAGTTAAACAGAGCACTATATGTAACAATGACAGAATCCAGGCAACATTGTGGAAACTGACCACATACTAAGCCTCACACAATAAGACTCGACAAATATAAATACAGAAGGTTGAATAAAATTTACAAACAACATTTACCAACCATGATACGATTAAGTTAGAAATCAGTATCAAAAAGGTAACAACAGGGCGCCTGGGGGGCTCAGTCAGTTATGTATTTGCCTTTGGCTCAGGTCATGATCCTGAGGTCCTGGGATCAAGCCCTGCATCAGGTTCCCCACTGAGCGGGACTCACTCTGCCCCTCACCTGCTCTCATGTTCTCTCTCACTCTTTCTTTCTCTCACATAAATAAATAAAATCTCAAAAAAAAAAAAAAAGGTAACAACAAAGGAAAAAAAGAGAGGTCAGGACATGAAGAAACACAGGTACACATAACTTATAAGTCAAAGAATAAATAACAGTGGAAATCAGAAAATACTTAGAACCAAATGACACAAACAGATTACATATCAAAAAATGTGTCACGAAGTTAGAATGGAAATACATAACCTATAATGTTCATAACAGAAAAAAAGTCAAAGATTCAACTTAAGAAGTTCAGAAAGAACAACAGACCAAGCCTAAATAAGTTAGAATGGAGAAAATAATAAAAATTAGTATAGAAATTAATGAACTAGAAAACAAAATAAATGATAGAGAAGATCACAAAGTCAACAACCAATTCTTTAAAAGACTAATAAGAAGACAAAATTCTGAAAAGGGTGTTCAACAAAAGATTATAGAAGCCACAATAGCATTATAAATGAAAAGGGGATATATCACCATAAATGCTACGGAGCTCAAAAGGATAAAAAAGCATATTATAAATAAGTTTATGGTAAAAATTTTGAAAATTCAGACAAATGGATAAATTCCTTAGAAAAAATCTAACTTACAAAATCAATTCCAGAAAAAAAAAATTAAACCTGAAGTAGCCCAATAACCATGGAACCGGAGGCTAAAAATCTCCAGGAAAGGAAGAATCCAGCCCCACATAACTCTTTTTGAGAAGAGACAAAGAGAAAACATTGTACAGCTCACGTCACAAGTCTAGCAGAACTTGATACAAAAGCCTGACAACAATAATATGAGAAATGAAAACCACAGTCCAATACACTCATGAATGAACAGAGATGCACAACTTCTAAACAAAATAACAGTAACACAAATCTAGCAACATGTAACAAAATGAATCCACCATGACCAAGTCAGGTTTACTCTAGGAAAACAAGATTAATTTTACGTTGAAAAATAGCTGACCAGACATTAACAAATTAAAGGGAAAAAAATTACATAAATTCTGTCCAAAAATGCAGGAGAAGTATTTTTAAAAGATCCACTCGTGATTTAAAAAAAAAACAAACAATTTGCAAACTACTGCAGAATGGTAGTTCCTCGTCCTGATAAACGATACCAAATCCATAGAGAACATCATTCTCAAGGGAAAATGCTAACCATGAAAGGCAAAACTAAAACTTTTAAAAGGCAATACAAGAGACTATTTTATGACTTTACCATAGGGAAAGACATCATTGAAAAGACACAAAAAGTTCACTGATAAAAGAAAGATTGATAAAATTTTATTACATTAAAATTCAGAATTTCTGCCACTCTAAAAATACTATAAAGGATCCAGAACTATTCCACAAATTAGGAGAAGTTATTTTCAACACTAAGAAATAGTTTCCAGCATACATAAATAAATTCTACAAATAAATAAGAAAAAGACAAACTACCTAATTTTTAAATAAATGGACAAGAGACTTGAAAAGGCACTTCATGCACACATACACGCACACACACCCAAAAAGGTCCACAAGCCTAGGAAGAGAAGCTGAACTCTTGAGTAACCAAATGTACACAAATTAAAAGCAGATATGATACCATTACACACCCACAAGACTGGCAAAAATTTCGGACAATACCCAACAAGACAAAGTGCTAGCAAGGATATAGAGCAAAAGGAAAGATCATACACTGCCCCTGGGTACAGAAACCAGTCAAACACAATAGAAATTAGTTTTTTTGCTGGGGTGAAATTCACACAACATCACGGAAGTTAATTTTGAACTAGTCTAGTAGCACTGAAGAGGCCCACAGTCTATGACCAGTAATTCTACTCCTCTGTATATTCCCTGAGCAAGCGCTCATACATGTTCACGGGGGTGGGGGAGGGGGCTTGAACAAGAATACGCACAGCAGCATAATTTAAAATAGCAAAAAAAAAAAAAAGTGGAAGTAACTTCAGTGTCTGTTAATCATAGGATATGTAAACCACCATATATTCATTCAGTGGAATATCACAGTTCAGCAAAGCGACAAAAATGTCAGTTACACTCAACAACAGGAACAGATCCAGGAATGAAATATTGAACGCGGGTCGCCACAGTCAGAGGGGATCCCAAACACAATGTGGGAGCTGGGTCCCAAGATCCCAGGCTGGGCAAGGTATGATTCCCTTCAGGAAGGTGAAGGGACTTGAAGAGGTCTCATGAGGGCACTCGGGGCGGGGGGGAGGCGGACGGGGGGGTCAGGTAATCAGCAATTTACCACCAACAGATACGGAAATATTTCCCTTGTGTGCCAACCAGTGTAGCCAAGGTGGCCCGCGTGGGCTAAGTATGAACACAGGACTACCAATGGTCTAATTCCACTTATATAAGGTTCACAGACATACACAACCAGAGAGACTGTGTAGAAATACAAAACATAAGAGGGTAAGACAATAAAGAAAAGCATGGGGGAAAGAAACAGAAATATCCAGAAAATGATTATCCCAAAAGGAAAGCGATGGGACAGGATAGATCAGGGAATCACTGTTCAAAGGTAAGAGATAACATTTCTTGTAAGTTGACTGGTAAGTACCTTTACACCTTTATCTACAGTTTATAAGTGTTCTTTTGAATCTAGTGGCTATTTTATCAACGCTACTTAAAAAGAGGTTCATAGAGAAAAATTTAAGAAGACACTTCTATAACAAATTGCTGTGGTTCCTGCCCCATCTCTTCTAGTTGCTTGGCAAAGAGGATCTCCTCAGTTGTAACTGGCGGAGCTCTTAAACGCACTTAAAATTCTAAGAGCTCCCACCCAAAGCACTCCAGTAGCACCCTTGCCAGAAGCTCTCCAGCACGGTGCAGCAAGCCCCAGCCGCCAGAGTACATCCGCTCTGACTCTTATTTAATGTCATCATAATCACAATGCTGGTTTGTTTGTTTGTTTTTTAATCTCCTGGAATCTTCTCAAACTCTGAAATCTTTAAAATGAGGGCACGGAGCAAATGACTCCGTCCTGTCTCTCTTGCTAGATTGCGGTAGTGATGCTCTCATTTTCAGTCCTTTACCATATGCCTCAGCTGTGTGATGCCCCAATTCTCTTCTTTGAGATTTGCTGACAGTCAGGGAAGTTTCTGAGAGTATATTAAGTATATATCGAGGGCCAGGGAGTGCAGGGAGTTTGGGAGGTTGCATGCATGTGTTTTTTTTTCGCAACTCCAGCCATGCCTGGCGTTTGTAGCTTCAACATTCACTTTTTCAGCTATTTGTGAACAACCCCTCGTGACAATCTTCCTTCTCCTGAAACACAAGTGTTAATGCTGCATCACAAAGCTACAGGGCCAGAGCAGGTCTCTCCGCTACAGAGGGAGCCTTGTCGAAGCTCCCCGCCAGGAAAACAGGAACTCTCTGAAGTAAGCAAAACTTTATTTCCTTGAGTGCACCTTGAAAAGGCAAGTAATCAGTGGTGCATGAATATTCCTGGGACTCTCTCCTCTCTGGCCGGAAACCAGATTCAGAAGGAAGTCAAGGACCTATACAAATATTTCTGCATTTGCAAATTTGGGGCTCTGCCCAATGGTTGAGATCTAGCCATAGAAAACGTCAGGGGTCTGCTGTAATGACTCTTGATTGAGGAGGATGTCAGAATTTCCTTTTAAATTCAATCAGTTCCTCTTTATCAGGGTGCCTCTGGTCTTAAGATAGCCTCAGCCTCTCCCACCAGGCCTGGGAGTCCCACGAATGGCGAATAGACCCACCTTTGTGACAGAGGCTCAGCAGAGCGCGTCCTGTCCTTATAACACCACTTTTACTTTGCTTCATCGCTACTCTTTGCTTACCAGTCATGCACACATTACCCGTTTTTTTAAAAGTTGGTCCCGAACCCCAATTCGAGGACCCATGTGCGTTCAGAGAGTTTCCAGGATTCCTGAGACCAACTTCCCTGTGCTTCTCTCTGGCTTCGCTGCCCAGATCTGAGGGTCTTTCTCAGTGCGTCTCCGCTGCACATGTGGGTAGATGGAAAGCCCCACTCCTGACCTTCTTCTCACAGGAATGCCAGCCACACCTGCTGTTTCGTAGCACTTAGTAATGAGGGGAAGAATCACATCACTAGGCAGGCAGGGCTTTTACCAACAAGCTGGATCTATGGCTCAAACACATATTCCCAAGTGGGACCCTCCCCACTCTCTCTGGGAAGTGGGGTTCGGTCACCTCCCACCATTACTTCCTTTGCCTTCCAAGCCCCCTGATTTTGGAGAATACCCTTTTCTCTACCTTAGTACATCAGTAACCCCTTGCTTATATATATGGAACTTCTGGACCGTTCTCAGCGTTTCTGATCATATTCAATGGCCTGTTGTCAACAGGTTTTGGGGTTTTTTTTTTTTAGCGAGTTCAAAAATGTCTTCAAAAGATTTACCAAAAGGATGAATTTATGTACACCGAGAAATTGAACAGATACTCTTCTGATACTTTAAATTAGTGTCGTCACATTTTTGACATATGTATGAGATTCAAAAATACGCTTTAAAAAGTGTCAGCCTTCAATTCACTGTCCTCTGCTTTTGTTTTTCCTATCGCGTTTGTTTCTGGAGTAAACTGTTAACTTAGGAAATAGGCATTGGGTCAGGCAAAGTTTAGCGCTGCTGGTGCAACTCAGATATCCTTCCAGTTTTGAGCACAGTGTCTGATTTGCTTAACGACCACAGTGTAGCGTGAGAGTGTTGCTATGACATCTTGAACTCATTTTTCTGACTAGTTTTTCAACAGCACACTGGTAGTGGGGAGCCCACAGTGCCTACCCTGACGTAAGAGATGCATGCCACGAGGGGTAGCCTCTCCTGCCCCATCTTTTCTATCATCGGGTCTCTTCCAATCAGTTCCAGCACTCAAGTCACCAAGTGGGAAGACTCTAAGCGTGTCTTTGGTCACAAGAAGACAGGTTTCCCTCTCAGGATTTTCTATAGATCAAATGTTAGAACATAAGCACTGCTAATACCAGCATAATGGTTCCCTGCTAAATTTCAGCAAAAGGTCATAAAGTTCTCAATTAATTTCAACAGGAGTGCTTTATAGTTATAATTTTGATCAGAAAGCCCGTGGCTGTCCAGAAACCTCAAAGGTTCTGTTATCCGTCATAAATGCACTTTTTCCTTTAAGCATCATGCAAAAAAACAAAACAAAAAACAAAAAACACTTGGTTAACTGCACAATCTCATGCCTTCTACGATGGGACCCACAGAATGTCATTCAAACTGCTCTTGATGCATAAAGGTCATTGTAAACATCAGTGACTGGGCTACAAAACAGAGTTTGGAAGACCTATCAAAATACATAAAATTTCATTGCATTGCTTACATTAAATACTTGTATTAGATAGCCGTAAAATTCTATGCTTTTAATGCCTGTGCCTTTGAAATTGTATTTCATTTTTTTTTAAATTTTTTTCTGTTTCGTACATTGCTAGTACTTCTTACTGGCACTTAACAAAGAGAGCTTTAATAGCCCCGCACTGTACTCTGTCAATCTCTTCCAGTTTGTTAGGGGTACTTGGCAAATTAAAACAAAGCCCCTTAGAACTTTACATAAATGAAAACTCCTAAAAGAAAATATGAAATGTTCTGCAGTGATCAAAATCTACGAACTGTAGCTCATGGACCTTATGACCTCTCTCTTTGGTTTACCACCAAGGTCCCAACTGGGTGAGTGAAACTGTGCAAATGTGAGCATCACATTGCTCTGCTGTTGCCTTGATCCTGGCTAGCTACAGAGCACATGTGACTTTTCAACCCGTATCATTTTCTGCTCAAGATGTTTCGGTGGGCTTGGGAAGGTACGATGATGATACGCACTTCACAGATGAAACACAACGTTGGTCAACATGTGGCTGAGCCTGGCCAGAAACACCAGCGCTGCCTGCTAGTGCAGCCAGTGACCCCTGCCCTACCTTCCCTGCGCTTCTGTGGATTTGCAAACATGCTTTGATCCCCCCAGAAACGGAACGAAGGACAGCATGTCAGGGCCTCCCTGGTGGACAGTGAGGAGACAGGAAAGAACCCAAAAGGCATCAGGAACTGACAGAGCATAAGTGGGAGACAAGTTCAAAGCCATCCAGCTGTCACACAGCTTTCTCTACATTATCTCCCACAAGTTGGGGCCTGGAATCTGCCAGGACTTCAGACTAAACGCATCTTCTTCTTGCCGGGACCTGTCACACACTCAATGCCTCAAAAGCCCACTCGGCCAGGACCCCGAAGGCAGCACCCCTTTCTCCACTCCAAGGAGGGTGGCCGTCTCTGCAACACAATGGGCGGAGACAAGCCAAGCCCAGTAGCAGCGGAGCAGGGCCTGTTCTGCTGCTGTGTGTACACGTTCGTACCAGGCCCTTACAGCAGACCCACCAGGGTGCTGGGGGGGGAAACAATGTGAGTCTGAAGAGGCCAGACTTTCCCATCAAGTGAACAAGTCTACCCAGCAGCCCTAGGCTGAAGTGCTAAGGGGTGTGATAAAGGAGCCCCATGTGACTATTCTGGGTCTTCTGTGTGCCTTCACTAAACAGAATGGGAAGGAAGAACAGACAGTAAAGGGTCATACACACCTTCTCTCCTCCTGCGGATATCCATATCTCCATGGGACAGCTATTCTCCTATCTC
Source organism: Ailuropoda melanoleuca (assembly GCF_002007445.2). Taxonomy (NCBI): domain Eukaryota; kingdom Metazoa; phylum Chordata; class Mammalia; order Carnivora; family Ursidae; genus Ailuropoda; species Ailuropoda melanoleuca. The sequence goes on from NC_048219.1 coordinate 18,608,308, forward strand.
CCCAAAAAAACCCACAACATTTTAATGCAAGAATGCAAAGGGTCTCCGGCCTCTGCCAAAGTCATCACAGTTTTAAAGAGCAAAGGCCAAGCAGCTCAGCCAGCCTCTGAGGTTTTCTCAAGCCCCACAGGGTGGCCCAACCCGGAGCAAAACTGAAACCCCAGCAGGGCAGAAACTCCTTCCTTCTGGGAAGCATGAAGAACAGCCGGGACCTAAAGCAAGTGAGCCTGGATTCAGGCTCCTGTTCTCCGTTCAGTGAGGAACCTAGGGGCCCTACAGGGATGATTCCAACCTTCTACAGGGTTCAAGACGGGTGGAATGACCAAAGGAAAATTCGGACAAGCAATGACCAGCTGAAAGGGATGTGGGAGGGTCTTCAGATCAACAGCAATCCCAAGCCAACGCCACCCTGTCCCCCATAAACACGTGGTCTTTGCCTCCGGGTGTTTCACAGAAGTTGCTCAAATTGTTCCACCTTTCCCCCGCACTCTCCCCGCCCCCAGCATACACATAGTTACATAAAAATATCTAAAATGTGGGACCCAACTCCTTCAGTCCGGGGGAGGACCGGGAAATGATGGGGAGCTGCTCGGTGGGGTGCACGGTCTGATCATTAGTTGAGGTTACATAATCACACAGACAGGGCTGGAGAAGGCTCCCTGGAGATCAGTTCAGCGCACACACCATTCTCCGCCACCCCCCCCCAAGCCCAAAAAGCTAGCCAGTTTTAACACAACCCACAACCGAAGCACACGATGTGGCTTGGGGTAGGGGCAGGGGGGGCACCTGGCTGCTGCTGTGACAATGCCAAGGGCTGCCAGAACAGACCCTCCTGCCTGCAACCACTGCCCCCAAAGTTCAAGGGAGGGCCGAGCCACAGAAGTTGTCCTGGCCTGCAACGTTAACCGATGGAGCCACGTTCAACGAAACCAGCGCCCGGCCTCCCAGCCCCTCTACACCACTTAGGTCCGAGGCTATGTGGGTTCAGGCTGTCCGCCACGCTCAGCAGTCCCCAGGCAGCCCGTGCAGTCTCAGCCGGGGCCATTCAGCACCACCAGTGTTTCCAATTTTAAAAGATGGTCAAATGTGGGGCACAGCTTGGAGAGGGGGGCACCGGCGTTGCTGGCGGTAAGGCAAGAATCCCCAACAGAGCAGGAGTTTGCTTTCTGTTCGGTTTTGTTTGCAGGGGAGACAGCCTGCGATTCTGCTTTAGAACAGGGCGGTGAAGGGGAGAAGGGAAAGCTCTCCCTCTGCCTTGGCACCCATCATCCCCCCGCCCCCCGAATCTCCTCTTCGGCAGCAGAGACCGCTCGGGTCGCCCTGAACCATCCCGGGGCGACAGCCAGGGCAGCAGCAGAAAGCGCAGGTGCCGGGCGGCGAGGCGATCGCCGGCCTCGGATGCTCCCGAGCGAGCCTGCGGGCCGGGGCGCGGGTGGGGCGGCGGCGGGGGAGCGGGGAGCGCGCGGCGCGCACAGGGTTACAGCCCCGGCCGCCCGGATTGACGCGCGGGGGTCACTTGAGGCTCGCGCCGCTCCCCCGGCACCAGGCCGAGCAGCCGCTCAGCCCACCGAGGGCACCGCACGCCGCGCGGCCGCCCACCCGGACACCTTGCCCAAGAAAGGCAACGACAAGATGGAATCGCAGCCCGCTATTCCGCTTCCCCGTGGCGGCCGCAGGCAAAAGCACAATAAATAAAATCGAGCGCAAGGAATCCATCCGCCGAATAAAAATCCAGAGTCCCCTACCTTCGGCCTTGGGATGGCAAACTGGTCCTGTGTTCTCTGACCCACGGATCCAGCCCCTTCTTCATGAATTATTCCGGCCAGTCGGGATTTTGTGCATTTTTTTCATGAACACCTGTTTCAAGTAAGGGGTAAAGACCTTATTGAAAGAATTGTCCTTAAAAAATAACGTGTGCATACGTATGTCCATCCAGGCATGCATGCGTGTTTGTATACACACATGTGCACACGGAACGTACGTGTACATTGAAGCACCAAACTAGGCAGCTGGATAATGGGAGAGTCGGCTGGTTGTGAGCATGCTCGCGCCGGGAACAGATCCACCCTCTGTTATTCCTCTGAATAAATATAAATCACGATCAGAAACCCAAACAGTAGCATCCCTCTTGAATTCCTGCTGCTGAAAAACACGGAATAAATTCAGCCCGCAGACACAGAATCTAATCAGCAGCTGTTTGCTGAATCCAGAGCCAACCCATGCCTCGCTTGTCTTTTCCACTATGAGTCCAGACCCTTTTTTGAAAGGGGTTTTAACCTTTTAAAGATACAGTACACCAATTATCACTCCCGAATAGCTATTCCTCCAAGCGCGGGAGGCTGGTCCCATGCCTAAAGCCACAGGACAGGCTTGCACAAAGTGATTATGATTTCATTTATCTGCGGCTTTTTAACAAGATACAGCGAAAGAGAGAGAGAGAGAATGCAAATGCAGGGTATAAAACTGGAGATACATATTTATTGCAGTGATGGGCTTCTCGGTGACTAATCAGCATGTTATGTAAACACTATGATCCTTCCTTTCTGAACACACATATTCACAGGGTCAGACAATGCAGGGGACACCTGTCACCCCTTACAAGCCCCTCACTGCTGTCAGAGGACCAGGAAGCTTGCCAAAGGGACTGAAGGAAGTGGAGACTTGTGCCACCTCAAGAGTTAACCACAGGGTACTCTTGCCCTATCTTGCCCACAGCCTCAGGTGCCATGTCCTCAAGCTAAAGGATCATTCTGGCACTATTTCTAAAATATAATGTAATCTAGGACCAGATCTTATTCCAAGACATTTTTTTTTCTCCAACCACAATCTGTAATCAAAACTATCCCCTGAACCTTGAGAGTTTCTAAGATTCAGACTCAGGCCTTTCTTCAAGATTTTGTTAACAACACTTTTTTTTTTCAGGGCCAGGTTGAGCACAGAGGTAGAAAAATGCAGTGGGGGAGGGGGAGGTAATCCCAGCCCCAATTTTTTTTTAATTATTCATTAAGTATTTCAGCCACCCAGATGGTACTTGTTCCAGTTTTGTTTTGGCTTTTAAAGAGGTAGCACTGAGAGGGAACCAACACTCCTAACCTCACTTATGTTTGAATAGAAGGAAAATGCCCTTTACAGTTTCTTTTTCACCCTGGGAGCCCCCAGCTCCAGAATGGCACTGGCTGCTTCTCCTCTGGTCCCCACCCAGCAGCAGCAGCAGCAGCTTACCTGAAGAGCAACCCTGGGGTTCCTACAGGCACTCCCTGGGCTGTGTCCCTCTAGCCCTAACATCAGGGCCCATTCTTTCCCTTGGCAAACCACTAGAACCAATGCGCTGTCCCCCTCCCACCTCATGGCAGGCGCTGCCTATGCTGAGCCCTCCCAGCCACACACACGCTCTCTTCTCTCCTCTCTTCCAGGGCTCTTTAGCAGAAAATTATCATATTTCATGTGTCATCGCCCTAGCTAGCTGGGCCCGTCCCTGATTGGCTGGGCACTGGCAGCCGGAAATGTCACCAGCCACACAGGTTGGAACTGGCTCTCCAGAGGCCACCAGCGACCTGAGCCCAGGAGGCAATGTGACAATCAGACCTACCACAGGGAGCCCGGCACTCCTTTCCTGAGTCTGGCCCCATGCCCTCTCCCAGCTTCTCTCTGTACCCAGCCCTGGGGGAGGGGACTGCCAGGGGATGTGGACAGAGTCTCCAGCCACGCTGGGTGCCAGAGCTGCCTCCCGCTGCAGGGAAAGAGGGAGCCGCTGAAATTCCTGTCCTTCCCAGCATGTTGGGGAAGAAACTAAAGATGTCTCCATTCGGTTTTAAAGATCTGGAGAAAGTGTTCCTGACAAAAACAGTCTCTCACATTCAAAAAAAATAATAATCAGTAAGGCTGGGTGAAGACAAGATTTTTTCACCCTTGGGAGTTTATCTGCTGCCATTCTTTATTCCCCATCCAACATCACCTGCACTGAGATGTCATAATCATAATATCCCAAGGCTGTCAGGGAACCCAGAAGGCAGCTCAGTCCACCCTCTTCCCTTAAACAGAACAGTCCTGAACCTCCAGAAAACTACCAGAGAAGGAAGGAAGCTTCTTCACTTGGCTTTGCAATGCCTTATGATATCACACAACTTTTTAAGAGTCAAATGGTCTTCGCAGTGACCAACCCGAGTCACCATGGCTGTAATTTAAGCTTGGTCCCTCTTGCCCCATCTTCAGCACGTTTAATGTGACTCACCATTTGTCTCACCTCATTCTGTTCTCCTGATCAAATTAAACCCTATCTCTCAGAACATTTTTGTGAAAGATGATTCTCAAACCTTTAATTATGCTGCTTTATTCTTTAGACTTTAGAGAAAAACCTCCAAGAGCTAGATGAGGCTGAAAGGTCATTTGGTCCAGAATCCATATGATGCTTCATTCCCCTCTATTTCCACTCTGGAGCTTTGGGTCTCTGAGATGGTAAATTGGACACATACATTTCCTGCCACTCACCCCCCAAAAATTTATATAACAAAATATGTGTGGCAGTGCTGGAAACCACAGAAAGATGCCATCTATAAAGCCGACATTTTGGAAAATATGAGGGAGATGTAATGTAGATGGGATGTGGGTAAGGAAAAGCTGATTAGTGCTGACAAAGTTATGATTCTGCACAGACCTCCTAAGAAGAAAGTGCACAGGTTTCCCGAAAAGGGTCCTAGAAACTCCCAAGCTCAGAGGATCAGAGAGTGAACAAAGGTCATGGGCATCAGTTCAGAAGCAAATGAAAGGACATCAGGAACTAAGCTGGTTCTCTCCACATGGAATGGCAGTCATTCCACATTCTTTGGAAAGTGGAAAATTTATCCCTAATATGGGTAGAAGTCAAAGGCTGAACTGGGCAAGACCCCAGCTCATTTGAGAATGACGAGAAGAAGGAAAAGGAGGTGGAGAAGAAGAAGATTAGTTAAGTAATCAGACTAGATACAAGATATAACAGAGAGCCCCAGAATACCCAAAATTAATCTGGCAGGAGTTCCAGAAAGAGACAACAGTGTTTATGAATGCAATAATCACGGAAGAAAAAGAAGATCATTTCCTTGAGTTGAAGAAAGACTTCAGGCCTTATATCATATAAGTCTAAGTGCTAGGCAGCGGTATGACTGAAAGAACACACAAGCCTAGACATAGGCTGATACTCCAAGAACAAGGAGAAACAACTACAACCTTCCCGATGGGGGAGAAAAATCAGGCTGCTTAAAAGAAAAGAAAACCACACTGATATCATACGTCTCATCTTCAATGCTCTGAGAAAAGACAGTGGCACAATTTTTACAGAATTCTAAGAGAGTATTATTATAACTCAAGAATTCTACCAACTGCCTAACTATAATTTATCTCATATATGATGACAAAAGAAAGGCATGTTCAAAGACACAGAAATTATATCACCACAAAACCCTTTATTAAATTTTTAAAAAATTACTTAAAGATTGATTCTGGCCAAGAAAAAAAATAAGCCAGAAAAATGAACTCAAGAAGGGAGAAGATATATAAGAAAATGTAATGAGAAATAAAGCCAATAAAATGTATGGTTAAGTACAAAAATAATTGATAATGTGGTTCTAAAGTTTAATTGTGAGAAGTTTTGAAATATTAGATGTCTGGAATTAAACTTTCATATGATTTCAACAACAGAAAAAGGAAAATCTCAATAAAAATAAGTAAAATCACTAGAATAAAAAATAGGATGAGAGGATCATTCTGGAAGGCAGACAATTAGAATTCCATCTATCTCCTCTCTTCCCATGACCACATTAAAATGATAAGAAAGTTTTTTAAGTTGAAATACAGAATGACAAAGAAAACAGCAGAAGAGCCATTAGCCAAGAAAACTGAAAAAGAATTGGGGGTACTGAATTTATCAACTATAAATATTTACTCTAAATACTGCAGTAAATAAAACAGTATATAGCACAGGTGTAGAAATCTACAAAATAGATTAACGGAAATGAATAAAGTCAAGTTACAGATTCAAGTGTAGCATTTGCTGGGGCGCCTGGGTGGCACAGCGGTTAAGCGTCTGCCTTCGGCTCAGGGCGTGATCCCAGCCTTATGGGATCGAGCCCCACCATCAGGCTCCTCCTCTATGAGCCTGCTTCTTCCTCTCCCACTCCCCCTGCTTGTGTTCCCTCTCTCGCTGGCTGTCTCTATCTCTGTCAAATAAATAAATAAAATTAAAAAAAAAAAGTGTAGCATTTGCTGAAAAGTGAATTTTAAATCAATGGGGCAAAGAATGTATTATTCAATAAATCATGTCAGGCTGTAGCTATTTTTAAAAAATATTACTTCTAAATCATACCTTAAACGAAATATATTCTATCTTCACAAAAAAACACAAGAAGTGGATGGTATGACTGATCAATAAATCATAGAATGTTATAAACTTGGGGTTTTTTTTCCTAATAGTGTTAAGAAAATAATGTGGTTATCCACTCTCTGCTTAAACAGCATTGTGGTAGGACCCCAAAGATATCCACTTCCTAACCTCTGGAAACTCTGACTATTACCTTACGTGGCAGAAAGTGTGGGGGCACCTGGGTGGCGCAGTCGTTAAGCATCTGCCTTCGGCTCAGGGCGTGATCCCGGAGGTCTGGGATCGAGCCCCACATCAGGCTCCTCGGCTGGGAGCCTGTTTCTTCCTCTCCCACTCCCCCTGCTTGTGTTCCCTCTCTCACTGGCTGTCTCTCTCTCTGACAAGTAAATAAATAAAATCTTTAAAAAAAAAAGTGTGATTAATTTAAGGATCTTGAGATGGGGAGATTATCCTGAATTATCTGGGAGGTCTCTAAATGTAATCAAAGTATTCTTATAAGAGGGAGGTGGAGGGCAGAGAGGAGGAGGCAATGTGACCACAGAGGCTGAGACAGTGATATGGCCACAAACTGGGAAGCTACCATAAGCTTGGAAGAGGCAAGACACAGAGTCTTCCCCCAGAGGCTCTGGAAGGAGAGCAGTCCTGATGACCCCTTGATTTCAGCCCAGTGAAACTGATTTCAGATTTCTGGCCTCCAGAACTCTAAGCAAATGAATACCTTGTTTTAAGCTACCAGGTCTGTGGCCATCTGCTACAGTAGCCATAGGAAACCAATACAGACACCACGATGAGAGAAAGAGTACTTCCTGGGGATATAATAATGATTACCGCCCGCAACAACACTTACCTGCGCCTGGCGCTGCTAAACTCTATACCTACCTAATTCCATTTAATTTGCGTGGGAGTGAGCAGCAGGGAGTTGTAGTTGCTACGACCCTAGCACTTAGTGGCATGGATGCCTCGGCACGTTATATAACCTTCTAAGTCTGCTTTATCTCACCCAGAAGGTAGAGGCAAGAATGGCACCCACCTGATGGGATTGTTGAGAACAAAGTGAGACCATCTATGTAAAGTGCTTAGAACAGTGCCTGGTGGTAAAGGCTCCATAAATGAGAAAGTCCTTCCTTATGCTGGGCTGCAGTCTGTCACTAGTAGTCCTCTCACTGACTCTAGCTCTTCCCTTTGGATACGCACTAACTACTTAAGGATCATTCAGATCTCTGAAGACAATGCCATCAAGAATCTTAGCTTCTCCAAACTAAAAGTAAACAATCCCTTTAATAATTGTTCTGGCAAATTCATCCAGAGTGCTTTCTCATCATGATTACCAACCCTGAACACATTCTTAATACATCTTAGGGTTTAGTCCCAGACTCATCGCCATCATTGTTCTGGAATAGGAGTAAAAAACAAAAGCAGGGCACCTGGGTGGCTCAGTTGGTTAAGCATCTGCCTTCAGCTCAGGTCATGATCCTGGGATCCTGGGATCACTGGGCGAAGGGCTCCCTGCTCAGTGGGGAGCCTGCTTCTCCTTCTGCCTCTGTCCTCCTCCCCCCACTCCCCCATTCTTGCATACTCTCTCTCAAATAAATAAATAAATAAATAAATAAATAAATAAATAAATAAAATCTTCTTTAAAAAAAGCAGAAAACAATCTGTCACCATACATGGCCTGCAAATTCTAAAACATTTACTGTTTGGTTCTTTTTAGAAAAAGTTTACTAACCCCAGTTTTAGAAGATATTATATTTTTATCAACACAAAGTAATATTGCCCAATATTTTTTTTTTGCAAACAAATTGCACTATTATATCATACTGACTTAAGTGCAAGACTCTTAATTGTTCAATCAGTATCCATTCTCCTCTCCTTACCTGGCAATAATGTTTTTTAGCTAGGAACAAAGCTACTAGTTAAAGACCACATTTCCCAGCCTGCCTTGTTGGAAGGTGTGGCCAGGAGGCTAGGTTCTAGCCAATGGGATATAAGCAGATGTGAATTGCAGAATTTCCTACTCCTGCTCTTAAAGGGAAGAATAATGCCCCCCCTTCCCTCTTGCCTTTCCCAGTGACCGGAAATGTGAACCTGATGGCCTTGTGTATGAAGGCTGGCAGAGCAATAAGACAGAAGGATCCTGGGTTTCTGGTGCTGTCGTTTCACCCTGTACTGCTTATTCTCAGTTTGTGAGAGAATTTATTTTCGCCATTTTTTTTTCATTTTCATTTATATATGCCATTGTTATTTTAGGTCTATGATAGCAACTGAATCTATGCCCTAACCAATATTACTATCGATTTCATCTCCCAACTATTTTGCATATTTGTGGCCCCTAAGCCACACATCTCCCCCATTCTGCACTCATGCACTTAATTTTCTGGGCCCCAACACAAGACCTTCCATTTAGCTCCATTATATTTCACAGTGTGAGAATCAGTCCGTCATTTCACCTTGACATCTGGGACCCAATTCTGTCATCCGAAGTAGCTTCCATCCTTCCTCATCTCACAGCACTCTTCGAAAGGCACTCTAGTTGTAGCACCCTAAAAAATCAGTGTTCATCAACACCTGATTGAGATTAAGAATAATGTGTTGGAAAGGACAGTGACCTCAGTTTATGGGGAAGGAAATAAGAGATTAAGCCAAATTCAAATGAAGGAGGAGGAGGAGAGGATGGAGATGAGTAGTTATGAAGAGCTCACTATGTTCTAGTTACCCTGTTGGGAATTTCCCCATTGTTATGTTATTTAGTATATTTCATGCATTCATTCATTCATTCATTCGTTCGTTCGTTTGTTTCTAAAGTAGTAATTTTATCTTTTTGAAGCAATAACTGCAAACACCTCCTGCTGAGGCAGAAAACCATAGCCCACCCAAATTCCTCTTTGCTTAAGTCCATGTGCACACCCACCCCCTTTTTGGCCACCTGAAGAGTGTGCTGCCAGCATTCCTTGCCAGGCTCACGGTCAAAGATGAAAATACTCCAAGCACCTAACTCAAGAATTGTCCGATGTAGGACCCTAGATAGTATTTTCATAAACTCTACACTGGGTCATCTTGAGACAGACAAGAAGTAGGTTCATGTCGGCCCCCTGCAGAGCTGCAGGCCAAGGACCAAGCAGGTAGGCTCTGAGTGCTGTCAGACCATCTGGGTTCAAACTCTGTGGACCTTGAGTTGATTGCTTAATCCTTTCTTGCCTTGATATCTTTATTTGTAAACTAGGGATATATTATCCTTACCACAACCACCTAAGCCAGATTTCCCCCCTAGCCTGCAGAGAATGAATGTGAGGCTTCTGTTCTTTGTCTGAGGGCAAATGCAATAATCATCAGATGAGAATTAAACCCTAGGTTCATTTGATTCCCACCTCATGCTCTTTCCTCTTCCAAAGATAAAGAAGGAAGATATCATGATAAAAGCAGAAAATAAGTTACCAAATCATGCCTAAATGGGTGACATGCCCACCAGAGGTAAGGTCAGATGACCCTTTGTGTGATGCCTAAGATGACAGTGTAATGAAGCTAATGGTGGTTTTCTTCCACATTCCTTAGAGAAGATGTCACTGGTTAGAGTGCAACAACACCCTAGGATGGCTCAAGGCCTTCTTCTTTTTACATCACTCAGCTTGTCTGGGGGCCTTCATGGGATGGTTTCCAATGCAGAAAAAACCCAGACAAGGCCAAAGGGTGTCCCCCTTCTTGCTTCTGCTTACCTAAAAGTAAATCATTTGGGATCTAAAGTCACACATCCACACACATATACACATGTACACACAAGCACGCGCACACACACACACACACACACACACACACTCACTCACAACAAAACCTTAGAGCACTTAAACCTTAAGATGTGAGGCGGCCCATCAGAGACCTAAGGGATCCATAGCAGATGCTGACTGCCACCAGGAAGTACAAAGACTCTTCAGCAGGGGTGTTTTTACAACTGGAAAAAATCTCTGACCTTGTTTAGAATCAATACCCTAAATGGAATAGTCATCAATTTATGAACAACAACAACAAAAAGGTATATTAAGATAAACTAAGAAAATATGTGAGTTAAAGTCCCTGGCAGCCTGATGATCCTGCTTGAGATCGCATATCAAAATTCCTACCGAGTTTTGGAAAAATATAAGTACTCCCAAGTTTCTACAGGAAGGCCTTGGTATATGTACATCTTTGAAGTTCCATAGGTAATTCTGACAATCCTAGTGAAGAATTACTGCTGGCTTCAGCTGTAGAAAGCTGTGGTCTCATCAAATTTTGCCAGGTCCAGATACCAACAGGACAAATGTTATATAGAGACATTCTAACAGATGAAGGAGTCTAAAAATCACATCCATAGATTCAGTCTATTAACAGTATATCATAAATACCATTGGCTAAAGTCAGAACAAGAAATGGAGTTGGAAGACACAGGGACGAGGGCTTCCTAATACGCCAGAAAGTTGGAGGCAGAGACTGCTCAGCTAACCAACTCCTGGAGTCTGACTCTAGTTTTTCTCCCAGATGATGATATGGCCTTGCCAGACTGAGTTTGAGTTCAAGAACCAGGAGAACCCAATGTTGGTAAGAATTCTCTTCTAAGGAAGCATTAAGCCAAGTGATTGGAGAGTCCTTTCTGTGTTGGAAGCTTCTAGTGCAAAAGGAATGTGATACAGCACTAAACGAGCTTCTCAGACCTCAAAAAATTCTTCATTGGACAACCAGTGACATGGCAGTCACGTGCCCCAAATGGGTACTCCAGGTGCCTACCAGTCCTGCACTGAGACAAGCCACCTGACTCCCACTCTATGTGACCACCTGGCTTCGGGGCAGTTTGCATATCCTGGCTAAATAAATTCTATGTGTGTATGAGGTGCAGGAAGGGGGAAGTTTCTTTTCTGGCAACCCACAGCCCACCCAAGAGTGCTGCAAGGACAAACATGGGGAAGTCGTAAAAAGCAGCTCTGAGGCCACAACTCCAAAGAGGAATCTAAACAATCCATAGGAGCAGGATTAGAAATTTCAGACTGGAAAAGAGATCTGACTAGCAAAGGTCATGAACAAACACCACAAATTACATGTAATTTATTACATTCACCTGGGATCAAAAATTCACATGCCTTCGGGGGCCACAAATAACGTAAGAGTATGAAACAGCATAGTGTAAGCAAAAGAGAGCTATAGCGATCGTGCTTCCCTGCAAATCTAATAAACAGACAAACAAACAAAAGCTGTGTTGGCCAGAAACAGTTTGAATCAAAGATGAACTACCTATTTGTACCGCCTGGCCCCAATGATCACAGTCAGTAAAAAGAAGAGAAGAAGAAAAAACTTCATCCTTTCTTAGAAAGATAATGATAATTGGCTTTAAAAAAAAGGGTTTTATTAAAGTCATCATCACTTCTGAGACCTAGTTGAGACAGGATAAAAAGTCAAAGTCTAGAAAGAGTTAAAGGATGCCTCTAAAAAACAGGATGTCTTCAAATAAGTTGGTCAGATGGTCCCATCAGTAATTCTCAGGCTGAAGTCTCAAGAGCACAGAGAATCACAGGGGGCCGAACTAGTGTGCAAGACGTTCTTCTAAACAAGTCTCACTTACAGGCTGAAGGTGTCCATACTACTCCCTGATAGTACAAAAGAGCCCTTCTTTCTTTCCTTGGAGCTACTGCATCAAAAGCTCTACCAATTTTTTGTTTCTTTTTATTTTGAAATACTTTCAGACTTACAGAAGAGTAGTAAAGATTATACAAAGAACTCCCACATACCCTTCACTCAGCTTTCCCTAATGTTAATTAACATCGCATATAACCATAGTACAATGATCAAAACCAGGAAACGGATATTGGTACCATGCTATTAACTACAAATTTTCCTCTAATTTTGTCAGTTTTTCCACTAATGTTCTTTTTCTGTTCCAGGTTTCAATCCAGGATTACATGTTGCATTTAGTTGTTTCTCCTGGGTCTCCTCTGATCTGTGGCTGTTCCTCAGGCTTTTCTTGGCTTTCATGCCCTTGACACTTTTACAGAGCATTGGTCAGGTATTTTGTAGACTGTCCCTCAATTTGGATTTGTCTGATGTTTTCTCATGATTAGACTGGAGTTACAGTTTTCGGCAAGAATACCACAGAAGTGATGTGCCTTCTCAGTACATCAAATCAGGAGAGGGGTCATAATGTCCGTATGTCTGGCGTCCGGTGATGTTAACCTTGATCCCTTGGTTAAGGGAGTTCCGTCCAGGTTTCTCCACTATAAAGTCACTATTTTTCCCTATGTAGCTGACAAGTAGTAGGGGAGGGTACTTTGAACCCAAGCAAATATCTGTTTCTCTTTAGACTTTCACTCACTAATTTTAGGATTCATCATGCAAACTGTCAGCAATTATGGTTGTGGTGTTCCAATGGTGATTTTCTATCTCCCTCAATTCCTCTATATTTATTAATTGGAATTTTCTATAAGGAGAGTTGTCCTTTCTCCCCATTAAATAACCAGATTATTCTACTTATATTTTTATCAATATGAACTCATGGGTATTTATTTTATTTTTTTGAGTTATAACCTAATATATCCTTCTTTTTTTTTTTTTTTGGCTTAAATTGCTCCATATTGGACCATTGAGACCTTTGTCATGATAGCTCCTGTATTTCACATAATCCTGTTGTTTTGTTGGTGTTGCTTATTAGCACTTCCTTATTTCGTGGTACCACAGATGCTCCAGGATCATCTTGTATTCTCCCTCCTCAGTCTCAAAGTCTACTTTTCCAAGGAGTCCCCATAACTGATATTTAGAAACCGAGATCTGGGAACTGAGTGTGCTCATTACTACTGGGATGCAGTTTCTAGGCCATCTCAGTGGTTGGCCAGTCTGGCTGGAGGTTCTTTAATTTCAGTGATCTTTTCAAAGACCCAGCTTTTAGTTTGATTGATACTTCTGAATTGCTTTTCTATTTCCAATTTGTTGACTTTTGCTCTTATCTTTATTATTTCCTTTCTTCTGTTTGCTTTAGTTTTAACTTGCTCTTCTTTCTCTATTTTTAAGGTGGATGCTTCTATTAGTGGCTAGAGACCTTTCTTCTTTCTTCTTTTCTAATGTAAATCATTCAACCTATAATTTCCCCCCTAAGCACTGCTTTGGCTGCATCTCACAAATTTGATATGTTGTGTTTCCTTTTCATTCAGTTAAAAATATTTTCAAATTCTTCCTCTTTGATATATAGGTAATTTAAATGTATGTGGTATATTTTCCATATATTTTGGAGTTTTCTGGATATATTTCTGTTACTGACTTCTGGTTTAATTCCATTATGGTTCATAAACATACTTTGTACAATTTTTTATTCTTTTAAAGTTGTGAAGGTTTGTTTTATGGCCCAAAATACAGTATCTTGTGGTGAATGTTCCACATGTACTACAGAAGGATGTGTCGTGAGTATTCTATAAATATCAGCTAGGTCAAGTTGGTTGATAACATTGTTCAGGTCATTATATTCTTAACATTCTTCCTACTTCTTCTATCAGTTATAGAGAAAAGAACATTGATGTTTTCAACTCTAATTATGAAGTTCTCTTTCATTTTTCAATTCTATCAGCTTTTACATTTGTATTTCAGAACTTTGTTGTTAAGTACACACCTACTTAGGATTGTTACTTCTTGGAGAACTGAGTCTTTTATAATTATTTAATCACTATCCCTTAGAACAGTCTTTGCTCTAAAATAGATTTTGTCTAGTATTAATATAAAGACTCCAGCTTTATTTTGTTTAGTGTTTGCATGGCATATCTTTTTCTATCCTCTTATTTTTAACCCATCTGTCTTTATATTTGAGGTGGGTTTTGTATAGTTTGGTCTTGCTTTTTTTAATCCAGTTGGACAATCTCTACCTTTTAACTGGTGTGTTTGGACCATTCACAGTTAATGTGATTATCGAGATGACTGAATTAAAATCTACTATCTTGTTACCTGCTTTTTTATTTGTTCAATCTTTTCTTTCTTTTTTAATTTTATTTTTCTATCTTTTTTTGTTGTTGTTGTTAACCTGGTTTGGGAATGGAGAGAAGAAGGAAGTGTTCTCTGTTGTTCTGATTAAGCCTCAGTCTTAGACAAGCACTGCATCACAGTCTTGGAGTTGTAGCCTTCTCAGTGATCTTATCCCTCTTCTGGGTTACTTCTGAATATACTATATGTACATTCATTTTCCCCCAAGAGTTAAGAGTTTTTTCTTGTCCCCCTTCTCCAGATATAGTAGGATTTCACCAGTACCCTAAGGATGATAGTGCTCATCCTTACACATATACCACACAAATTAAGGCTTTTATTCATAGAAAAAAAGAATCCTGGTGGAGTTTCTTATCCCTCCCACAGCAACTTCTGTTCATCTTCTCCAGCAATGTACCACAAGGGAGGCTTTCTGCAGTCTCTCCCAACCATTTCTGTGACCTCATGGTGGGTTCATGCAGACATGCCTGCCAGAGGGCATGGATCTCCTTTATTTGTGGCCCCTAGCTTCAACCTCTTTTGCTAGTGTGCACTCAGCCAGACTCCACCTATTCATCAGTCACACTGGATGAATTCTTACAAGTGTCTGGCTGCCTTCTACCCAGGTAACTAAGTGCTTATGTCTCATTTCTCCCTGCAGTTCCTGTCTCTTCCTAAATTCTGACACTGCTGGTTTTCCAGGAACCTCAGTACTCCAGTGGGCTCAAGAAAAGCTGTGAATTTATTATATCTCAAGACCTTTTTCACTGTAAGTTTGGGAGTAATTCTCTTTCGAGCTCTCTACATCTGTGAGAAGAAACCAGAACCCTACTTCTTTTAATGTAGTACTTACGCATCTTTTGCAATAACAATCAGGAGAAGGTATGGCAGGTGGTCAGAATAATCACTGCCTTCTTGGAAACTTCCCTAAGGGGACTTAGCAATGACAGATGCCCCAGAAACACCTCTATCTGCTGTTTTTTTGAGAAATATAAGATATGGGGGAAAGTCCCATAGGAGTTTAAGTAAAATATACATGATGTACATCAATTTTCATTAAGTGGAAGGTGGAACCTATACAAATTGGGTATCAGTCAGCTGTAATCCAGGACAACTGTCTGGCTGAAAGCACCTACCAGTCTGCAATTGCCTGGCAAAGAATACGACGCTACACAGAAAACATTACGGTTAGCTAAGAATAAATTAACTCTAGAGAATTTCTAGCACATTTAAATCAATTTCAGAATTTTCATACCTGTCACTGTTTAGTGAGAAATATGACAGGTGACTGATTACTGAAAATTAGGCCAACGACAAAAATATCATACTTATGTTTTATTATTTATGATATTTTCCCCAAATGTAAGTCTTGCTATTAACTACTCCATATGCTACTACTACTATTATTATTATTATTCATTATCATTATCAGTAGTGACAATGCAACAATACCATTTAGTGATCACTTCCTGCAAGCCAGAGACAATACAAATATCTTATCATTTCATCACATAAAAACTCAGTGAGAAAACTGGAACTCAGAAGGATTATGAAACTTGTCCAATACACAGAGCTAGTCTGTGCTAGAACCAGAATTCAATCCCAGGTTAGACTCCTAAGATCTTGCTTTTAACTTCTGACCTAGACTGCCCCAGAATAATGTTAATTAAGATTTTGTGTGGCCCATTGAGTATTTCCCTCTGTCATTTACAGTGCTGGAAGAGGTCCACCCTTGCACAAGAACACAAAAGCATCAGAAATGCCTTATTGGCTAACACCAGTTGTCTGACCAGAAGGACATTTGGTTTCAGAATGGTAACAAGAGACCATTTGTTGAGAGAGCGTGACAAATGACCTTTATGAGGTTGGTTTGAAAAAAGGCTATAACTGTCCTCCATATTTTCTGAATTTCTCCCTCTCTCTCTGTATACATAAGTGTGAATATACCAAATATTCTTTTCTTCCTTATAACACTGCATTATGATGCTGTCATCCTTGCATACTACAACATGCAGTAATTTATTTGTAGTCCCTTGAAATTATATTTATGGTATAATACATATAATGTGTACATAGACCACAACTAACTCTTAAGAATAAGGAGCTCAAATTCAAATACAAATAATAAAAGATATAATTTTTTTCAAATTAAAATTGATTAAAATTTAAAAATAAAGAATAAAGAGCTCTATAACATATCTACTATCTCTAATGAAGAGACATCACATGGCATTCTAAGCTTATCTTAAATATATGGTGTAGAGACACTACTAAATCTACAAGTGGGAGAGACAAGCTACACTCGAGCATAGTTCACCTTACCTAATCAAGCTGTGTAAAATAAGAGAGCAAAGACAATAAGAAGCAATGGCAAGTGCCAGCAAGTGAAGACAAAGCATGCCACAAGGAGCAAAGGGCATTAGTCGTCTGGAGAAATTCAGTTGAAGGGTAAATGTAAAGCACCCTCTATCACCCCAAGATGGAAGAGCACCCAAGGTGGCCCTGCCAGAATCTCTGAATTTTAACACAAAGCAATGACTAGTGCTTCCCTACCTTTTCCAAGTCAAGATGCACACAGAAAATGAATCCGTTCAGATGACACACTGGGGAATATAGCCAGAGGCAACTGACCCAGGGGCGTCTATCACCCCAAGCCCCACCTGGCTTCCATAAGAGGTGGATCATATTTCCACACCACCTGAAATCCATGCACAGCACACCAGCGAGTGCCTGCCCACCAGGTGGAAAACTCCAATAACTTGTGTCAGAAAGTAGTTCAATTATGTTTGCTTTACTCTACTTACGATGTTGGGAAAATAGGTAATGCATCGGAGCAATATTTTCATCAGAAGTGGTTAATGATAAAACATGTTGATGCTTAAAGGGCAAGCTTCAGTTATTAGGAAAATTAACTCTTGGAATGCCTTGCTTCCTGAGGATACAGAAACACAAACTGTAAACGCTCTGCAATGTATTGGGCTTCAAGGTGTTTCCATCAAATTGTCCTATTAATCTCAAGATATTGTCTAAATTCTTAATACCCATAATGCTTTAAATCCAGGACTATCCTAGTCAAACCAAAACATTTGGTCACCCTAGTATTATACTATTCCCCCATTTGGTCTTAACCATTCTTTTAAGATTTTTATTTATTCATTTATTTATTTGAGAAAGAGAAAGAGCATGAGGTGGGGGGGAGGGAAAGGTGGAGGAAGAGAGAGAAGACTTCCTGCTGATCAGGGAGCCGGACGCAGGGCTTGATCTCAGGACTCCAAGATCATGACCTGAGCCGGAAGCAGATACTTAACTGACTGAGTCACCCAGGCACCCCTGGTCCTAACCATTTTAGAACAAGGAAACCTTTTTTACCTATCCTTTTCTTTAAAAACAAAAATAAAAATAAAACAGTGCATGTAAATATCAAGAAACTAAAACCTGAAATATACAAAACAGAAAAAAAAAGTGGTACCCTTTACAACCCCAGGAATCTCACTTCCCAGAGATAATTTCCATTAACAGTCTGCTTCCCAGTCCTCCACACGGGAAGGACAGAATTCCCAAACACTACTACCCAAAGCCAGATAATTGAATACCAAGTGGCCAAAATAACAAATGCCTACCCCATACACAGAGATCAGGTGGAGTCTACCCCTTTCCTGTACTCCTGAGGCAGAGCATGTGATTTGGGCCAAAATCATGGGGTAAATTACTTTCTTCCTGCTCACAGTGTTAGTTCAACACGGTCACATGACTTTTTTAGCACTAAAGAGTTGCAAAGAAGCTTTTGTTCAGCCTTCCAAAAGACAATCTAGTTCATTCTCACATGTATTGAAATTGAGAGGGTCTAACGCCTTGACCTGCATTGCCCAAGATGGTAGCCACTAACCACATGTAGCTGTTGAGTATTTGAAATGTGACTACTACAAATTGAGACATAATGTAAAAGCAAAAGATACAGTGGATTCCAAAACTTAGTTAAAAAAAAGAAAGAAAGGTAAAATATCTCACTCATAATTTTTGTATTGATTTCATGTTGGAGTGATGATGCACGTGACTCATATCTTATCTCTATCGGACAGCACTGGTCTAGAACATTTGAACCCTTGATAAAGCCAGACCTGATGGTAGCCCTACCCATGGACTTTTCAGATATGCGAACTAATAAATAAAGCCCTCACACCTGAAAGCCCTAATTGATATAGGTATAGTCAAATATAGAATGATACTACACATTCAAGATACTACTCTTTTCATTGAACAACAGATCTTGGGCGTTTGTCCACACCGGTAACCTTAACAGTAGTGTGGCCAGATGTGCACAAAGAATTCCATGTGCGGACAAATCACCTACTTCTTTCTGTTTATACTATGGTGTCCACTATATAACACCAGCTTTCTTTCAGGTCCTCCAGTGTCAACACTCTTTTTTATCTCAGGCCTTTGTACACACCTACCTTCTGCTGGAATTTTGTCCTCTTTTTGCACTTGTCTGCTCCCTCAGGTCACAACTTAAATGCCACATCCTCAAAGCTGAGTTCCCTTACTATTCAATTTAGAGAAGGTCTTCCTGTTATTGCCTCCATAGCAGCTCATCTTCTCTATATGTGTGAACCAAAACATATCATTGATCCTCGAACAACATAAGGCTTTGGGCACCAACCCTCCAAGCAGTTGAAAATCCATGTATAACTTTTGACTCCCCAGAAACACAACTACTAATAGGCCCCCATCAACTGGAAGCCTTACCAATAACATAAGTAGTTGATTCGCACATATTTCATATGTTCTATGTATTATACTGTATTCTTGTAATAAAATATACTGGAGAAAAGAAAATCATAATAAACAGAAAATAAATTTGCAGTACTATACTGTATTTATAAAAAAAAAATCCACATGTAAGTGGACCCACATAGTTCAAACCCATGTTTTTCAAGGGTCAACTGTATACCAATTTCTTTAGATGTCTGTTTAATGTCTTACTCCTCCCCACTACACTATAAACAGCATTAGTATAGATCATGGGTATGTGGTTCAGCCTTTCATCTCCAGCACCTGGCATAGTACCCAACACATAGTAAGTGCTCAATAAACATCTGCTGAAAGCCAGGAACGAATGTTAAAGGGACAGGAAAAAGAGGAAGACCAAGAGAAGGTGAAAAAATGTGGCAAGGGAACCCAGATAATCCAATGTAACCAAGCCACAGAAAAGGGTTGGTTAATGCTGTTTNTCTCCAGCACCTGGCATAGTACCCAACACATAGTAAGTGCTCAATAAACATCTGCTGAAAGCCAGGAACAAATGTTAAAGGGACAGGAAAAAGAGGAAGACCAAGAGAAGGTGAAAAAAATGTGGCAAGGGAACCCAGATAATCCAATGTAACCAAGCCACAGAAAAGGGTTGGTTAATGCTGTTTATCAGAACCGTTAGGAAAGTAAGGGTGAGAACTGACAAATAAACAGGAGGTCTGAAAGGATTTGAATGTCAGTGGCTCCCTGGATTTTCCCCCAGGTATAAAAATAAATGATCAGAGACACAAATGGTGAAGTCTGCAGTTCAAGCATTCCTGAACTTCTCACAATAAAAATTCTCCCTGAGGTTTTGTTTTCCGTTAGTGACAACATGGTTCTTAGACTCATTCTTATAACCTTAATACAAAAATATGGGAGGATCTGGGCTCTACTCCAAGTTCTTACCTGACTCTGATCTAAGACAAGATCACACTCAAGACCTCTGCTTTGTGGAACTTCTCATGAACCTGGTTGGAATGCTGCCCTTGGTCATATCCCAGCCAGCCTTCCTGGACTCCTCAAAAGTGAAGAATATCTGCTATTTTCTTGTTTACATTCTTGTTCTCACACGGGGTCTACCTCGCTGGCTTTTCACATCTTACATTATACCTTGAGAAAGAAGGGAATTTTACGACTGAAACTCTTTAGGATTGATATATAATAGTCTCTTAATTACTCCTCTGGATGTGAAGTCTCCCTTTAAATAAGAATGTCTCTTTGTTTTGCTTAAATGTGACGTGTATGAGCTGCCTGGATGGCTCAGTTGGTTAAGCGTCTGACTTTGGCTCAGGTCATGATCACGAAGTCCTGGGATGGAGCCCCATGTCAGGCTCCCTGCTCAGCAGAGGAGTCTGCTTGTCCCTCTCCCTCTGCCGTTCCCCCCGCTCATGCTCTCTCTCTCTCACTCACTCTTTCTCAAATAAATAAAAATTTTTTAAAAAAATAAATGTGGGACATATTTTTAACTCATTAATTTTATCATGGAAAAGTTGATAGATATAAAAGAATTCATGTTATTTTTGCTATGATATAAAGAACAAAATGAAAATGGCATCTTTGAACTAAGCACTCAATTTAAGATCTAGAACATTACCCTTGAAGCCCTTTGTGTGGCCCCCTCTGGTTTCATGGTTTGTTTGTTTTTTAGAGAATGCAAACCACTTGATTAGTGAACTCCAGCAACCTGGGTTTAGAGAAAACGTGGTGCTGTCCACTGGGCAGGTGCTGACGAGCCTCCAGAAAGGTGGGACAGCCACCCTCTCTCTCAAAGTACTTGGCTCTTTCTCGTTTTTCTCTTTGAAAAAAAAATATACCATACTTCCTCTCTTTCTCTTAAAAGGACTGGAGAAGACTGCCTGTAGAGGAAGCAGATACAGAGCCCTGCAATTTTGTCTCCTTCCTTTTCCAACAGATGGTTTCCATTACGGCTTACCAGGTATTTTTCCTTAACAGAATTGGGCATGCACTGGAAAGGCAAACATTGGAATCACAGAACTGGCAATCACTGATGTATTACAGAAATACAGAAATTTGATAGCTGGAAAATACCTCAGAGATAATTAAATCCAATCTTGTTTCAGAGCTGAGAAAACCAAGGCACAGGACTTACCCAAGGTCATTCAGCTAAATACACGTCTTCAGTCTCCAAATCATTTTTGTTTCCTATTATTCAATTCTCATTGGTAGATTTCATTATTGATAATTAAATCACATTAGTGATCATATTTGACTTTAGTCTGAGGCACCTGGCCTGACCTAGAGCATTAATTAGTATTTTCATTTAGCAATATTAACAAAATTGATTTTTGAGCCACACATAAAAAAAGAATATATATTCATCTCAATGCCAAATACTATTTTATTCATAACAGCATTTCTGCTTTTAATCAAGTCATTAAATAGTCTGTCACACTTTTCTGATAGCCTGACATTCTTTGCCTCTTATTTCTACTTCTAATAAAATATATAATTGAGCTCAATCTTTAAAAATAGAAATACTTAAGCATACTTTTATTTTTTTTGAGATTTTCTTTATTTGTTTGACAGAGAGAGAGAGAGGGAGAGTACAAGTAGGGAGAGCAGCAGGCAAGGGAGAGGGAGAAACAGGCTCTCTGCTGAGCAGGGAGCCCCAATATGGGGCTCGATCCTAGGACCCTGGGATCATGACCTGAGTCAAAGGCAGACGCTTCACTGACTGAGCCACCCAGATGCCCCTTCAACATACTTTTATTTTTTTTATTAGATTTTATTTATTTATTTGACAGAGAGAGAGGGGGAGAGAGAGAGAGACATTCAGCGAGAGAGGGAACGCAAGCAGGGGGAGTGGGAGAGGAAGAAGCAGGCTCCCAACGGAGGAGCCTGATGCGGGGCTTGATCCCAGAACGCTGAGATCACACCCTGAGCCGAAGGCAGACACTTAATGACTACGCCACCCAGGCACCCCTCAACATACTTTTAAATGGTGGAAATGATAATCATTAAGTTCTCTGTCATATCAGGAACCTATAGGTTGCTACTATGCAGTTAGTTAACCAAAAACCCTGAATGCCTATCAGGTGACCAATACTGCTCCAGAAATGTGTCTTATTCAATATAAAAAAGGTTTTCAATTTTAGATTTTCAAGAATACTTGTATTTGTTTATTTGTTTGTTCACTTGTTTATTTTATTCAATCGATTATATTTCTACTATTCTCAAGGCACTTTGCGAGTCATGGTTGGGAATAAAGCAGACGCAGAACCAAGTCTTAGAGAACACACAAGGAAGAAACAGAGGAGAACGTTTGTAGAAACAACTACAATATACGACCTAAGAGAGTGATCACAAACTCAAATGCCCGCAGAGTCCAGGCAGATGATATCATGCATGAAGCAAGGTGAGCGCAAGGCAACAGGGAATGTGGAGCTATAAAACAAATGGTCCCTCTAAAAGAATTTTATTCTTTGCTTTAAGGGAAAGAATGGAGAAAGAGAAGTTAGAGGATGTGAGAAGAGGGGGAAGGAAAAAATGAGAAAGAGAGAACACAAGGGAGGAGAGCATGAGGAGAGAGGAGGATAAAGATATAGTAGAGAGAAAGGGAATAAGAGGGGATGGTGAAAAGAGAGGAGGGAGGGGAAGGAGGAATGAAGCTAAAAGAGAAGGCTGGAGAGAGAGGAAAAAGGAGAGAGGAGGAGAAAGAGGGAGAAAGGTGGGGGGGAGGGAGGAAGGAGGAAGATGAGGAAGGGGAGAGTACAGAGGGAGGGAAGAGGAGGAGGGTAGGAGAGAGAAGGGGAAAGTACCAGGACTGAGCCTTGAGGACCTCCAGAACTTCCAGAGAGGTCAGGTAGAGGATGTAGATAGACAGAGACCAGGGTGATAAGGGAAAACCCAGGAGAGCACATGTCCCAAAACCCACAAGGGGTAAATGTTTCAAGACAGAGAAGATGGTCAATGGTGCCAAATTGTGCTGAAACTATCTATTGAATCTGACAAAACTGAGGTCACTGATACCCTTGGCAAGAGCAGTTTCAGCAGTGTGCTGGAGCTGGAGGCCAGGCTGAAGTACATCGAAAAGTGGATGGAAGGCAGAGAAAGAGACATTGCATGAAGACAACTCTTTCAGTAAGTTTTACTCTGAAGGAAACAAAGAGATTGAGCAGCAGTTAGAGTGGGACAAGCACTCATGGAAGAGGTAGTTTTTTAAAAGGCAGCTGATATCAACAAATGCCAACAAGCACATAAAAAGATGGTCCACGTCACTAATCATAAGGGAAATCAAATCAGAACTACACAGAGGTACCACATTCAGGACACGTACCATTAAGAAAAACAGAAAGGAAATTTTGGCAAATATGTGGAGAAACTGAAACTCCTGTGCACTGTTGGTGGGAATATAAAATGGTGTAGCTGCTGTGGAAAACGGTATGGTGGTTGCTCAAAAAATTAAAAATATAATTATCATCTGATTGAGCAATTACACTTCTGGGGATATACGCAAAAGAACTGAAAGCAGGGTCTCAAAGAGCTATCTGTACATTCACGTTCATCATAACATCATTCACAATAGCTAAAACATGGAAGCAACCCAAGTGCCCACTGATGAATGAATAAGCAAAATGTGGTATATACATACAATAAAATATCATTCATCCTGGGGCGCCTGGGTGGCACAGTTGTTAAGCGTCTGCCTTCGGCTCAGGGCATGATCCTGGGGTATTCTGGGATTGAGCCCCACATCGGCCTCCTCCGCTGGGAGCCTGCTTCTTCCTCTCCCACTCCCCCTGCTTGTGTTCCCTCTCTCGCTGGCGTTCTCTCTCTCTGTCAAATGAATATATAAAATCTTTTTTAAAAAAATACCATTCATCCTTAGAAAGGAAGGAAAGACGCTGACATATGCCACAACATGAATGAACCTTGAGCACTTTATGATAAGTGAAATAAGCCAGTGACAAAATACAAATACTATATGATTCCATTCGTATGAGATACTTAAAGTAGTCAACACATAGAGACATAAAATAGAATGGTGGTTGCCAGGGACTGGAGGGAGGGGGGATGGTGAGTTATTGTTTAATGGGTATGGAGTTTCGGTTTTACCAAATGAAAAGATTTATGGCGATGGTTGCACAACATTATAAATGTATTCAATACCACTGAGCTGTATACTTAAAAGTAGTTAAGATGACAAATTTCATGTTATGTATATTTTACCACAATTTAAAAACTGGAAAAAAAATACCATGGATATCAGATCAGGTTCGTCTACTAAATGGAATGATCCAGGAAAGACAGAGCCATTAATGATGTTAAAGGAAGACAGCCAAAGGAGCCAAATACTAGAGAAGGGGAATGGAATCCAGGCACACACAGGAAGAGTAGTCTCTGAACTAAGGAGGGACACTTCGTCTATCACACCATAGAGAAGAAGGAAAAGGGTGCAGATGCCAGCATGGTGATAAATTTGGAGGCGAAAGCATGAGGGAATTCTCAGCTGGCTTCAATTTTCTACATATAGTATAGGGGAGGACATCATCAGAGAATTATCAGGGAGGGTGAGAGATTTGCAGAGAAGGGAGAAGGTATGAAATAAACCCTTTGGGAGTATGAAAGCAATCCTACTAGAGAAACATTGTAAGAAGTGTAGAGCACCCATTATAATTTGGGATCGTAAACTTAAAGCATAACCAGTCAACTCTGTTCTTATTATTTTCCCTAGCAAGGCCAGCAGGTCAAGGGGGCATGGAGAAACCATGAGTCACCTGTACATCAGCTCAAGGGGGCATGGAGAAACCATGAGTCACCTGTGCATCTTGAGATTCAGGGTCAAAGATCTGGGGTGGGGGTGCCTCTGTGGCTCAGTCGATTAAGCGTCTGCCTTCGACTTGGGTCATGATCCCAGGTCCTGGGATCGAGCCCTATATTGGGCTCCCTGCTCAGTGGGGATCTGCTTCTCCTTCTCCCTCTCCCTCTGTGTGTGCTCCTGCTCGCGCTCTCTCTCTCTCTCTCTCTCCCTCCCTCTCTCTTTCAAATAAATAAATTAAAAAGATCTAGGGTGGAGACGTAGCTTCTGTGTTTCTAACCAGCTCACAGGTGATGCCCATGCTATGGGATTGCTGGGCCACACTTTGAGTGACAAAGGGCTAGAGCCCTTTTCCTATACATTCTCTTTTCAAGTCCTTCAGTAGGAGAGACAGCAGTTCTATCATCTCTAAGTCTGAAAATAGTAATAATATTAGTAATAAAAAGTGGGGGAGCATGGAGAAGGCAGGTGATGTGGTTTATCCAATTGTGGCTGTATTGGAAATACATATTTTCCCCTCTTCTCATTTACATTTCTGGCCTTGGCAACCTCATACAATCTCAGAGCTTCAATCACAATCTTTATGTAGATATCATGACCCCTATCTTGGTTCTGACGGCCTGATGGACACATGCATTCAGGTGTCCCACATGACACCCATGATGAACAACTCAAACAATAAATTACCATCTACATTTGCTTCTCCTTAGTCTTCAATCCTTTGACTTTTTCTACTTTCTGATTGATGTCCACATTTGATAAGCCATTAAGGCCAACTGATTTATCCCTAAAATGTTAGTAACTCCCATGAATGCAAATTAGAACTATACCAAGATACCAGACAGCAAAGTAGGCAAGAATCCAAAAGTTTGACAACATACTCTGTTGGCATGACTGTAAAGAAACAGAGACTCACAAGCATTGCTAGTGAAAATGCAAGATGGTACAGCCCCTGTGGAGTATTGTTGGTTTTGTTTTATTTTGTTTTGTTTTTTGCAATATACAGCAAATTACCCATGCCTTGACATTTTGACCTAAGAATCTATCCCAAAGACACACTGGCAACATAAAAAATGAAAGAAAAAGAACATATAAAATGGTATGTGTACACGCCTATTCACTGAAGCACAATGTATAATAGCAAATGACTGACAACAGCCACCAAATATCCATCAACAGAAGACCGGTCGAATAAACTATGATACATTCAAAAACTGGAATATTATGCAGACATAGAAAGGACTGATGAAAATCTCTATAGACTGACATGAAGGAATTTAAGTGAAAATGCCAGATGCAAAAGAGCGTACACAGTACTCAACTTTTGTAATAAAAAAGGAAAAAGATTGATACATATACATACTTGCTTATGTTTTCAAAAAGAAGAAATGGAAAAACAAATCAAAACCTAACAAAAATCAGTTACCTGTAAGAGAAAGGAAAGAACAGTGGGGATGGGATGGGAATGGGAGCCAGACCTCTCTGAATGTACCATCCTTTATGGTTTTAACTTTAACAGCATGTAAATGTCGTAAATAATTAAAAAATAAAACTAGATAGAAAGGACACGAAGTAATTTATAAGTATCAAAAACAATCTCAAATCTTCAGTGGCTTTCCACTGCTACCCACCGAGTCCAAACTCCTCAGTCTGGCATCAATGCTTATTTAAGCCTGCCCTAGCTAGACACTCCCATCTTACTCTCCAATGCCCTCCTCCCATCACCTACTGTATTCACATGCAAACTATTAACATTTTTTGAGTACCCAGTTAATTTTACCAGCTAGACCACACACCTCTTGAAAATGAAATCCACCTCAGATCCATTTTGGAAACCTACAATACTCAATCTCTAGTTACCATAACATATATTGGTAACAGTTCTGGCACCTGAAAGTTATTGGCTGGAAATTTTACATTTATGCTGAAGAATTCCAAGACTGAGCTCTTGATCATATATAAAATATCTGGGTAAAGAGTAACATTCTAGTTACAAAACAAAGACAATAAAAGAAGAAACCTAAGTGTCCATCTAAGGAAAAATGGGTAAACAATGTGGCATATACATAGAATGGAATATTATTCAATCCTAAAAAGGAAGGAAATTCTGACACGTGCTACAACATAGATGAAACTTGAAGACATTAAGTGAAATATGTCAGTCTAAAAAAGGACAAATACTGTATGATTCCACTTAAATGAGGTTCCTAAAATAATCAAATTCATAGAGACAGAAAGCAAAATGGTAGTTGCCAGAGGCCAAGGGCAGGGAGGAGTAGGGAGTCACTGTTTAACGGGTACAGAGTTACAGTTTTCCAAGATGAAAAAGGTCCTGGAGATGGATGGTAGTGATTATGGTGTAACAATGTGAACGTGCTTAATGCCCCTGAACAGTAGTTTTAAAAAATGGTTAAAGTGGGGACACCTGGGTGGCTCAGTCAGTTAAGCATCCAACTCTTGGTTTCAGCTTAGGTCATGATCTCATGGGTCATGGGATCGATCCTTGCATTGGGTTCTGCACCCAGCCGGGAGTCTGCTAGAAGATTCTCTCCCTCTACCCCTCCCCCAACTCCTTCTTTCTCTTTCTCTAAAATACATAAATCTTTTAAAAATGGTTAAAATGGTAAATTTTACATTATGTATATTTTACTGCAATTTTTTTTAATTTAAAGCAAAAAAAAAAAAACGCCCATGGGAATGCCTTTTAATGCTGGACCTTTTAATACATTTTATTAATATGAACACAGTTTTAAGCAAGGCTATCCTCTCCAGGGCCATTAGGGATCACTCAGGAAAGAGATTTGACTTTTTGCTTAATATATAGTACCACACTCTCCCCCAAAGAGTATCCAACAGAAGCAGTCTACCCCGGGTCTACTTTGTCCCCTGGAGTTTGTATAACCAGGAGTTACATACAGCAGATTAATTTAAAAGATTTTTCTAAGATTCTGGTGGTTGTTCCTAATCAGAGCTTGTATTGGCATTGATCCAAAGTAGCTGCTTCTAGGCCCCCGACTAACATGCTCCTGAGTGGGAGGCTCTGCCCTCCCTCCACTCCCACAGGACAGACTGCAGGCTGGGAGCCAGTCCTGCGGTTGAGGAACCACCTGGGAAGAATTGACCTTCAAGGTAAAACCCGACGTGCTGTATATTAATACAAGACGTACATAATAGGGAAACTGTGCAGGAAGGAGAGGAGTGGGGGTGTATGGGGACGCTCTGTACTCCCAATTGACTTGTTGTAAACCTAAAACTGCTAAAAATAAATAGTCTAGTAATTAAAAAATTACAACTCTGCAGCTTAAATTCTTTGAGTTGTTGGTAGAGCAATCAGTCTTATTGGTCCATTTGCATTGATTTACTTATTTATTAAAAGTATAAATGATGTTTTCTTAATAAAGAAATATAGTCTCATTTAAACATGCAATAAATCGGGCCAGAAATTGAGGGATATTTTGCTAGCCAGTTACCATTCCAGCTATACTTGAACATTGGGGGAGGTAAAAAAGAAACATCATTAGATGCAATCCACAAGTTATAATCCCCTAGTTTCTGCTCCTGACTGCATTGGAAACCCCACATTTCTAACACATGGTTTTGCTTCTCTTGTACCACTTAGAGAATACAGATAGACACACCGAGGCCTTTGGCCATAAAGGCAATTAAATACTGGAAAAAGAAGATTTCTTGAAAGGCCCTTCTGAAGATTATTTAAAATGGAAATAACAAGCTTATACTTCCAGCTAAGATGAAGTGGCTGATATCAGATTTATTCTCCTGCTAAAAACATCTATAAAAGCTGGTCAAAATAACACACACACACACACACACACACACACGCTGCTTGAAGACACTGAAAAACCAAAACAGCCAACTCTTGAGGAACCAAGATCCCAAAGAGCATGAGTGTTCCCTGAAGGGAGCCCTCTGGCAGGACCAAATTTTTACCTGGGGACATTTATTAATATATAATGCAGGGCCAAAGAGTAATCAGTTAACAGTCTCAATGGGTTGGAGATCAAAAACTGAGTTTCATGGACTGAGAATGAGGAGCTCATTAAACACCAGACTTTCAACTGAGACTCTGGGAGTGCCATGACCTGTGATTAAGAACGAACTAGAAATAGGGGCACCTGGGTGGCACAGTTGGTTAAGTGTCTGACTACTGATTTCAGTTCAGATCATGATCTCATGGTAATGGGATCAGGACCCATGTCAGGCTCTGCACTCAGCAGGGAGTCTGCTTGGGATTCTCTCTCTCCCTCTTCCCCTCCCCCTTTCTCAAATAAATACATAAATCTTTTTAAAAATTTTTTTAAAAGAACAAACTAGAACTAGATCAGCCTAAACTGGATCAAAGTGATCTCCCTTGCGCTATCTGGGAATATTAAATCCTCTCTGAAGGGAGATACCATCCAGAGGCTCTACAGATTTTCATACATAATTTTCAGCATTCGATGAAAAATATCAAACATTCCAGAAAACAGAACCAAATGACAGAAAACCAAGAGAAAAACAGACACTAGCAAAAGATCCACAAGTGATCTGGAGTTAACAGACACGGACTTTCAACTTAACAGCTGACAAAATATATAAACCAACCCTTCACAAAAAAAGAATAATAACTAAGTGGCCAATAAGTATATGAAAAGAAACTCCATCATTAATCATCAGGAATGCAAATTAAAGCCACAATGAGATAACAGTACAAATCTTTCAGAATGGTTAAAAAAATAAAAATATTACATGTTGGTGAAGACATGAAACAATTTGTACTGTATGAATTGCTGCTATAGATGTAAATGGATGCAAACAGTTTGGAAAATTGTTTTGCATAAATTACAAAAACTAAACATACATATACCTTATGACTCCATAGTTCCACTCGAGGGCATATACATAACAAAAATGAGCGTTTGTGTCAGCCAAGATATAATAGCCAAGAATATTCAGAAGTCTTGTTTATAACAGCCCAAATTACAAGTAGCTGAAATGTCCATCAACAATGGTATATTCCAAGGTAACATATTCATCCAATAATATGAGACAAGGGACAAGAACAAACTTCATCCGTGCGACCTCTGATGATAAAGCTCATAAACATAACACTGAAAGAAAAAAGAGAACGTGCATGTTTTACGCAAAGATTAAAACCAAGTAAAGCTAGCCTATAGTGATGTAAGCCGGAATAGAGTTATATCGATGGGAGCAGATAATGACTGAGAGAGGCACAAGTCAGGCTTCTGGTGTGCTGGTAATGTTCTATTCTAGTTCTGAGTGAAGATTAGAAAAGTGTGTTCATTCTGTGAAAATTCTACAAAGTACATATCAAGATTTGTGCACTTTGGTGTATATGTGATAAACTCAAATAAAAAGTATCCAAAACATGTAATTAGAAATAAATTATTAGGGCATCTAAACATTCCCTAACAATGGAGGCAGAGGGAACGTAAACTGGAAGGTTCTGAAGACAGCTTTCACCTGCGATCCACCGGCCCTTGCATAGAGCAGCAGCTCTTCTTCAAGGCTGTCTTCCCTCTCTCTCTCTAGCCCGTCTGTCTGCCATACCCAATTTGGGTTTTACAGCAACTGCCCAGAGACAGTTAAATTTGTTTTCCCTGACTTCCTGCTGCTTGAGGTAGACACCTCACCCCCATGTCACCACTGTGTAATTAATTCCTGGCGGTTCCCCTCAGAACTCTTCCTCAAGTCCATGTCCTCTTCTCCAGACATGTTGCTTTCATTTTTCCTCTTTTATTTATTGATTCATCCTTTCTTGCATTGACCTAATGTATATTTGTACAGTGTGTAGCGCCTGCTGGGTGCTGTGAGAGGAGCTGAGGATTGTGGAGGCAAGTCAGAGATGGCCTCTGACAACCAAAGCCTTTGACTTTCACCTCCAAGTGCTTCCTACACAGATGAGACGTCCTACAGTCTCACCCCCAAGTTTCCCTCCCCACTTTGCTCCCCACTCTGCCAGGCCACCGACTCACAACTCTCTTCTCCAACACATATGCCCTTTACATATTATTTAAGTAAGCAAGACAAGCTCAGTAAAGGAAATTTTGGAAAATATATAAAACAATAAAAAGGAAAAAGACCCTATCATTCATCTTCTTAACACTCAAAGATTTTTAAAAACATGACTATTTTATCATTTTTAAATGATGGCTGTCTTTTTAGTATGCAAGTATGATCTCTACCGTCTCTTCCTAGAAGGTATCGAATGAGTCCACTGCCTGTGGGACAGTGGTCACGGGCTGTGGACGCAAAGTACTCTGCGCCACCCTGTCTCTACTCACACCATGCCCTATGCCTCCGGTGCTCTTCCCTCACCTCTCCAGCCTCAAAAACTCCCACTCACCTGCCGTGGCCTGGTGCAAACT
This sequence comes from Ailuropoda melanoleuca, assembly GCF_002007445.2. Classification (NCBI taxonomy): domain Eukaryota; kingdom Metazoa; phylum Chordata; class Mammalia; order Carnivora; family Ursidae; genus Ailuropoda; species Ailuropoda melanoleuca. The sequence goes on from NC_048219.1 coordinate 18,639,572, forward strand.
TCACTTCTGCAAGACCCTGCTGTGACACCTGTCACAAGATGCTATGATTGTAGGGAAGGCAGCAGAGCTGTCAATAATGCTGACCCTGGAATCAAATTGCCTGGGTTCAAGTCAGAGCTGTGACTTCCTAGCTGTGTGACTTGGGCCACTTATTTAAACTGTCTTTGCCTCAGTCTCATGTATAAAGGGAAAAAATGCTAGAATTCCCCATGTAGTATTTCTGTGAGGATTAAATAAGATGATCCCGTCAAAGAATAACTCAGCACAACGCCAGGTACATAGTAAGTTCTGGGAACATGTTGCTTATTATACTTGTCAGACATCTAGATGTCTCCTTCCCTTGGACTTTGCACATCCCCCAGGACAGATTTCTTCTTTATCTCTATACCCCCTGCCCCATGCTCAACGTGTTTTATAAATGTTTGAGGGATGAACAAATGATCTGCCATGTCTTGACACGTTCTCTTGCTATACATGCCTTCATAGTGAGAAATCAAAAAAAGAGGAGGAAAGAGAGGAAGAACGAAGGAGATACAAGAGAAGGAGGAGGAAGAAGAGAATAGTAATGAATCGCCATTATTAATAAGGTATCTGACACCTGTGTGCCCAGAACACAGGCATCAATCACAGCATCAATCACGGTGCCCCAGTCCGCCATGGCCTCTCCGGCTGCTACCTCTTTGGAGTCCAGGAAGATGTTGGTCCTTACACTTGATGCAGAGCTTAACATTACATTCTGGCCCCTGGGATAGCTGGGTTGTATAACAGGGTCACCGCCCAGAGACAGTCCCTGAGAAAGGACCCTCAGAGAGACCCCCTAGGAGAGAAGGGCTGCACAGGGCCTACCCAGGACATTCCAGAGCTAGAAGAATGCATGCTGGGCATCACCTCATCTTCAGATTCTCCAGAACAGCTGTAGCACTGGATGTGTGGAATATTTAAAGGCTCCCTTATAGCCCAAGCATCTTGGCAAAACCTGTTTTTACTGACTGCAGAGATACCAGCTTCTATTTCGATTCCAGAGTCCGTGACAAATCCCCAAGAACTCATTAGCGGTTCCTAGCACACATAAAAGTACAGAAAGCCTTTGTTTTGCTGATTAGGGAAGCTACATAAATTTTTAACTGATTATTAAAAAATAAATGCCAACCTTTGCAGAAAAACACATTTTTCTCTGTCTCCGAATACCAAGGAGCCTTTGGGGCCTTCACCTCGGGATAGGCCTGGTGGTTTCACCCCAGCCGTGGGGGCTGGCTCCACCCCCACAGCTGTTTCCAAGGGCAGTTCACTCATCAGCAGAGGCCCCAAGTCTCTGAGCGGGGGGTCATGGCCCTCCTGAGTCAAATCCCACACAGAGAACACATGCCTTCCTAGTGGCTGGCAGCACCACTGGCTTGCAGATTTTTACAAAGCAATTAAACCGTGAACTTGGAAATCAGGCTTGAGTTTGAATTCCAGCTCCAGCGCTTGCTAGCCATGTGGCTTAGGGCAAGGGGCTCATCCCTCTAAACCTGACTTTCCTCATGGATGAAATGGGGATACGAATAGCATCTACCCCTCAGTGCTGTGGTGAGGATTAAATACAAAACAAGTCGAAAAAAGGAAAATGTGCAGATAATGCCCAAAAAGGAGTCAGGATCGTACTTGGGACACAAGTCATGCTCAGTACAAGAGAGCTATTATTACTGTTATTCAGGGATCACTTTCTCAGCTTCCAGATTCTGTTCTGTAGCATTTCCACGGAGAGAGAAAGTCAAAGCTGAGGCTGAGGATGCCGAACTGAAAATCGTAATAACAGCTAACCTTCAGGAGAGTTCACAAGGCTCCAGGCACCGTATAGGTGCTCTTGACGTATTTTATTCAGTTAATCCTCACAACACATAGGCCGTGTACTACCATGAACCTCATTTTAGAGAGAGGTGTACAAGGCCCAGAGAAGTAAAATAACTTACCTTGGGGTGGGGGTGTGGAAGGAAAAGAATAGCTTGGTGGGCTGGGAAGCGGAGGACTGGGGGAGGGGAGCACAGGGCTGGGGGCAGGGAGGAGGTGGTTTCGGAAAAACTGAGGAAGAAAGTAAAGGAAATAGTAGGTGTCTCTGTGGGTTATGAATTGGTTCCCTTTAATGTTCTTTCAGAGACAAAATTACGGTTGGAATTCCTTTTTAATTAGCAGCTCCATTGTTGTTATGAGACCACCGACGTTCACAGGGCACAGTTAAGTAGGAGGGAAGCGTTTTCACCAGAATTGTAAGCTGGTCTCCTCCAAGAGCAGAAACTCCTGTTAAACCCCTCCACGGCGAATGACCTCACTGCAGTAAGTGTGGCGGCCTGCCCCGCAGGGCTCGTCCCCAGTCAGGGAGAAGAGCTCACTGAGGCCTCCAGAGACCCCGCCACACTTAACCACAGTGATCCACCCCCAGGTTCCTCCCGGGGCACAGCTCCTTTTTGTTTTTTTCCCTTTTTTCCTTCTCTTTAATAATGAATGTGTGACTCAGAGGTTTAATGAGTTACCAGGAGAAGTTAACCAGAAGGGAAGCCCATTGAGTAAGCGCATAATTAAAACTGTGAATGGACAGTGGGATACAATTATTGCGGGAAATGGGAGCACACGGGAATGACTCAGGGGTTAGGGTGCTTAGAAAAGGCCCTCTGGGACTTCAATTATTTCTGGAGATGATCTGGAAATTGAAGGAAAATTCTGGAACCCTTCCGCAGTCAGAAGCGATAGGCTGGTTGGACCTCTCCTCTCCCTCCTTGACTGATCTAGACTGGTAGCCAGGACTCACTCCCAGCAGAAACTGAACAACAGCTAAGGCTGAATTCATCAAGGGACTCATTACCCTTTTGGTGCTAACACCACCAGGCTTTAATGTCAATTACTTCCCTGATGCAGGTAAGTTTCCAGCAGGAAACTGTAACAGGAGAAGGTGAAAAGCAAAGGCAGCATCACATTGGATTTTCACTCTTTAGCCCAAACCCAGAAATATTTTGCTTGGCTGGTGAGAGACTGTAAGGAATACAAGCATGCAGTGCCTTCAGGGGAGGAAGGCTGGGCTGTTATGGTTCGTAGACGTCCACACACCAACCTGCAGCTGATTACCCATTTGTGTATGGTCAGAATTAGAAATGAAACAGTGCAGGGGGCTGTGAGTTCTTAGAAGAAATGCAGGCTGATCCTAATCAAGAAATCCAACACTCCCTGAGTCAGGATCTCTGTAAAAAACAGCAAGAGAAAGGACACTCTGCCAATGAGTCCATTCTGGGAGTTTCCATAACTACAGCCACTCCAGGTCAGCCATGCTAATGGACCAGCAGTACAAATTTATGCCAAATATCAACTGTCTTGTTTCCATACAAGTGTGCTTCCTGCTTAAAGAGGGCCAAGGGTATCTTATCTCTCCCCCTAGAATACAGAAGCAATTGATTTGGCAATGGGGAGGGACATGAGCAACTCCAGAGTATTTCCGCTGATGGAAACAGAGAGAGGTCTGGGCCCAAATGTTATGGATGGAGTTTGAAATTCATTTTTCATTTTTGTTGAATATAAGCACGTGCAGGTTTTGAACAGCACTGGAAACCAATTATGGAAACGACACTATGAACCATGAAGGAGAGGAAACTGGAAGGTGCTTCTGCTTTTGGGTCTTATTCATATACATAAATTCTCCAAACTCCTTTCTCTATGCTCCAGGCTGATGAGGAGTGAATCACCTAGGTGGTCTAAAAAGCCTTACAAGTGGTGGGGAAGGGCCCTAAAATTTTTAGTCAAAACTGTATGTTTATTTTGTAACAGAAATACACATGCATGCAATTTAAAAAGAAAATTAATATATGAAATTAATTATATTAGCATAAAAGGATTCAGTGATTTATTTTTCAACTTCACTCAATAAAATAAGGAGAATTATTTATGTTTTTACCATACTTTCTGGAAGTCTACCTCCCATGAATCTGTAAGCCACCATAAACAAAAGGTGACTGCCCTGTGTCCTAAGAAAACTTAAACTTTTGCCAGAATAATTTTTATGCAAATAAGTAGAAGTGAATTTTGTCAAATAAAGTGGAATCAATCCAAAATTGTTATTATATTAATCCTGTTCCAATCCCCAAACAGTTTTTGAGTCCCTAAGACACTGTTAAACACATAGGTATGAGTTTCTCAACAATAGTTGTCAATAAATATAAACAATATCAGCCCAGTCTTAGTCTGACACAGTCGAACAGAGTGTGGGCTCTGGAGCCGAGCCAGTTAGGGTCAGGTCTTGGCTCCCACTTGCCTNAGTTTCTCAACAATAGTTGTCAATAAATATAAACAATATCAGCCCAGTCTTAGTCTGACACAGTCGAACAGAATGTGGGCTCTGGAGCCGAGCCAGTTAGGGTCAGGTCTTGGCTCCCACATATATAGCTTAGGCNTGGCTCCCACTTGCCTAAGTGAATTAACTTCTCTGAGCTAATGACGTCCTTAATGTTCCACTCAATGCAAAGGCACCTGGGAGAACTCCATCATCCAAGGACAAACAGGGCAGAAGACAGAAAAAGTTCAAAATGCAGTGATCCCTATTGTTCAGATTGGACACAGAAAGAAAACTCAGAACTCCAGTGGGGGAGGAGGACTTCAGAAGGGTCTGTTCGTGGTCCAGACCTATTTTTAGCTAAGGAATAAGATGAACACCTAAAAGGTTATAATGCAATGCAAAAGCCCCCCAGACTTTTGCCAGCTCATTGTGAATCACTCCCTGAGTCAGGACAGGACAAGGCACCAGCAACTGCCCTCGGACAGTCCGGTCACCGGAGTCAGGGCCTGTCCTGAAAAGCGAAAACCGATCTGCGTCTGGCATTTCAAGGGTGAGCCGATTCACCCACATGCAACTGACCACAGGTGAGCTCTTCTTCTGTTCACAGATATCCTAGAAAGAGGTCTGAAAACACAGAAGAGGCACCGAGTTGCCGCAGGAATGGCACGTAGAAAACTCCAAACCACCACATACTAGCTCTGAGCCCTTGACAAAAAATGTTAACCCCTCTGAACTTACCATTTCTCATCTGTAGAATGGGTGGCATAGAAGAATGCCGGTTTTGCGGGGGGCCCAGAACGACAATGGACTGCAGCTGGTTCATAAATGGAGCATCCAAAAGGGCAGAACAGAGGCTACACACGGGCCCAGCAGCACAGACTCTCACGCTTCACGGCTACGTTAGCTTGCACAGCTGCTGGGCATTCCAGCTGCCAGCCGCGAAGGCCTCTACTGAGCCCCCAGCATGGGACATTCGTGGAGGAGACCACGGGCTAGCTGGCAATGAGCTGATTCCCTCCCACCCTATAAAGAGCAGTATTTCATCCTGATTAGGAGTGACAAATATTTGGGGTGTGGATCTACCTTTCTTGCCCGTTGGCCTCAGCCACTGGGACTCACACAGTCTTCGCTTGACTGTTTCTGCTGAAATTCTAATCCTGCACAAATGCACTTTGGACAAAGAAATCCACTTTGCAGCAAAGAAGGTGCCCATGGGCACAGAACCATGCAAGCCACTCGTCCTACGACTTAGCACACCACTCAGACGCCGCTGGTTTGACAGAACGCTGGAAGGACCTTCTGAAAGCAGGCTAAGGTGCGAACGCAGACAGAACACCCCGCACAGGGAAATACTGTCCCCTGGGAAGTGGCACGCACTCCTGCCATAAAATCAAGAGCCTTTCCCTGAGGCTCACTCCGAGCAAACAGATACACAGGTCTGGGGACGGAGTGGGCTGGGGGCCTGGGAGTGGCCTCACTCACTATTACTCCCTGTGTCACTGGAGAAATTTGTGTTTCCTATACTTGATACTTCAGGCTCTGGGGGACTGGAGATGCTTCCATCATAGGACACGGTTTCTGCTAAAATTAAAGCTATAGCTGCTGCTTGCCCAGTTACTCGAAGCTCCATCTCCCCACAGCAGGCAAAGGAGTAGAGCTGTCTTACTGGCAAGTGGGTTGACCATGGTCACCGTGAGAAAGTAGGGGTACCGCCATATGATGGGGCAGGCGGACTACGGATGGCAGGCGACAGATACGACAGCTGGCTNAAGGAGTAGAGCTGTCTTACTGGCAAGTGGGTTGACCATGGTCACCGTGAGAAAGTAGGGGTACCGCCATATAACGGGGCAGGGGGGACTATGGATGGCAGGCGACAGATACGACAGCTGGCCCTCTGGGGTGTGGCTCAGTATTTCAATGCCCAGTTTGAACTGTAAATGGGCAAATGCAACAACCACAGCCTGATAAAGACACGGTAACCAGGGGACTCAGACCCCTCAGGAATGCAAGCCCGGCTCACTCCAACAGACCATCCACCTTCATTAGGAGAAGTGCGAGCCAAGGAAGGAGATTCTAGAAAGAGTGGCCGACAAGGGAGAGGATGAGTATCAGTTATGGCCTCAGGACCAACTGCAACAGTGGGACTGCAGTTTGTCCCACTAACCCCCAAATTCTGACCAAGAAGAATCCTAGAGAAGTTGTGGGAGGATGAAATAAGTTTCAAGTGAGAAATAAGTGGATCTGAGTCGTACAGGGGGTGGACTGTAGCAGATGCTATTCGCATCCCACTCAGATCCCCATTTACCAGGCAGGTGTCCCCGTCCTCCTCCTGCTGCTGCAGGTGTTGGCCGCTATGCCTCACACCTGCACTCCTCTCTGGAGGCTTCCTCTTGGTTCGCGGGAGCTGCCTTACCTAGAGATATCTCTCGCACCTCCCCCCAGGGATACCTGTAACCCGCTGATGCAGGGGCATAAAAGCTCAACCCCGTCACCTCAAGGCAGGAAAACCTTTGTGGTACGATTCACACTCTTGAGTTCCATATGAGATTAAGTGGTCTTCATCTGCTTGGGCTGCTATAACAAGACCCTATAGACTGGGTAGCCTATAAACAACAGAAGTGTATTCCTCCCGGTTCTGGAAGTCTGAGATCAGGGTGCCCGCACAGTTGAGCTCTGAGGAGAGCTCTCTTCTGAGTCACAGACAGCTGTTGTCTTCTTGGGTCCTTGCACGGTGAGAAGGAGGACAGATCTCTCTGGGGCCTCTTTTATAAGAGCATTCTCATTCATGAGGACTCCACCCTGATGATTTAATTATCTCCCAAAGGCCCCACCTCCTAACAGAATCACATGAAGCATTAGAATTTCAACACATGAATTTTGACGGGGACACAAACATTCAGTGCGTGACACTGGCTGAAGACAGACTTCTAAGACCACACCTTTACCTAGTTTCTCCCTGACTTGTACTGTTTCTCTTACTCCCTTAGGGGTTTTCCATAAAAGCAATCCCATAGTTGATGAATATTTTGCACATACTCCCATCTGAGCCATGTTTCTTTTTCTTTTTTTAAGATTTTATTTATTTATTCGACAGAGATAGAGACAGCCAGCGAGAGAGGGAACACAAGCAGGGGGAGCGGGAGAGGAAGAAGCAGGCTCATAGCGGAGGAGCCTGATGTGGGGCTCGATCCCATAACACCGATCACGCCCTGAGCCGAAGGCAGACGCTTAACCGCTGTGCCACCCAGGCGCCCCTGAGCCATGTTTCTAAGCACCCAACTTAATCCACTTCTCCAGGAGACATTTTTTGCATCCACTGTGTTTGCAACCCCTTATAACATGATCACGGCATCACAGCTTGAGTTTTTGTTCAGTAAATATCCACTCTCCTCCCCTTCCACTGTGGGCAGAAAATCTTCCCATGCCCCACTGCCACGGACTGTATTTTTCAAAAATGGCTGCCACGGTATCTCCCATCCCCCATGCACTTCCCACAATGTGACCTGAATACCCCTCTCATGGAGTATTGAGATCTGCATCTCTTCCCCTTGAAAGTGGCTTTTGCAACTGTTTCAATCAAAAGAGTAGCAGAAGCGACGCTATGTAATTTCCAAAGCTGGTCCTAAAAGACAATGTAACTTCCACTTGGTTCTCCGAAATGACTATGCTAGAGTTCTAAACCACCTTGTATGCAGTCTGGCAACCCTACAGCCACCATGCTGAGGGAAAGCCCAAACTAGCCCACACAGAGCGACCGCTGGAGAAGTGAGAGAAGAGAGGAGAAGCCTAGAAACACAGGTCAGCCTTCTGCTCTGCCAGCCAGCTCCAGTCATCACCTGGCCGCAACTTCACAAGAGACCCTAAGGCAGGCCTGCCCATCTGAGCCCTTCCTGAATACCCGACCCAGAGACACCGAGAGAGACAATAAAATAAATGTCACTGTTTTAAGTCACTACGTTTCAGGGAAGCTTTTTCCATACCAATAGTAACCAGGACATCTCCTGCGATGTTGAGCTTTGCCAATGGAATTTGTATCTTGTACTCTTGCCATCACCATGAGAAGAGCATGTCTTAGATATAAGCATGCCACTCATCAGGAAAAGTGAAAGATGTGTGTAGTAAGAAAACCTACAAACAGCCCGGATCAGCAAACCTTCACCACCTGACTTGCAATATGCATGAATGAGAAATAAACGCTTATAGCTGCATGCCACTGAGATTTTGTGGGATTTTTGTTGTCGTTGTTACATAGCATTATGGCAATAACTGACCCAAGAGGAAAGATGAAAGCATTCCCTGTTCCCAAGGATAGAATACTTCATAATTTGTAATTAAGGAGGCTTTATGATTATTATCAATAAAAATAATGAAAACAGCAGCATTATCCAATAACATCTTTATCCTGAAATTTCAATATTCTTTTCCCTTCTTTCTTAAGCCCAATTAGTGATACTGTTCCTTTTTCTGAGGCCCTAAAGACATCTGACAAATGACCTCACGGGCTTTAATTAATCAGCCTCTACAGAACGAAATGTTGTCACGTGCTTTGCATGACTCAAAAGGAAGACAATGAATAGACAGAAAATCTTCCCAGCAACCATCAGCTAGAGAGAGAAGCGCGAGAAGCCAAGAATTAGTTTACAAGTCCCTTGAGATAAGAGATCAAGAATTCCATCAAAAAGGGAATGGGTAGTAATCCGTCCAAGCAGTATATTAGGGTTAAAAGTAAAAAGGCATCAGGGGATTCATTTAAGCCAGGAATACAGAACATTAACTTCAATCCAAAAGAATAAAGACAATAGATATTTACCCAGACGCTCAGGACCACAGTGAGAAGCCATGAAAAAGACAGAAAGAGCCAAGGCCCAGTTCTCCAGATCCGACCAAACCTCAAACCCAGGCCTTCTTCAGGGTCGGTCTTGGCCAAAAGGGCTGGGTTTCCCTGGGTCCAGAGATCCAAATGAATGTTCGAAAATAACTGATAGTACACGAGGAGTAATTATTACCTAGTGCCTTTTTTAAATTGATTGGGGAAAGGAAATTTCATACCAAATTACTCAATAAATCATGTTTTGATTTTCATGTTAATCTCACAAAACACTTGCCATTTGTGAAAACTATATTTACTAAGTACCCCATGGGGCTTCACTAGATACTGAGTATATGAAAGTTACACAACTTTCTCTGGGCCAGAAGTAGGACCAGATGGGATGCTGGAATTCTTCCTCAACCTTGAATGGCATTAGGGAGACTGATGAGTCTATAATCAACCTTATTTCATCACGCTAACCAGAGTGGCGAAGGTATTAAGAATATCAAAGCCTCTTAGAAAGACAACCTTGAAAATCTTCTAAGAGAAAGATGCACTCGAGCCTGGCCTGACTCAAACCAAGCATTTTGTTACTACCGCCCTAGACATGGAAGCACACAAAACCCCTTGCTGTGGGATTTCTCAACAACACAGCCGGCATGTTGAGCCAGACGACGCTTCATCGTGGGGACCTGTCCTGACGACGCTTCATCGTGGGGACCTGTCCTGACGACGCTTCATCGTGGGGACCTGTCCTGAGTACTGCAAGAATGGGGACCTGTCCTGACGACGCTTCATCGTGGGGACCTGTCCTGACGACGCGTCATCGTGGGGACCTGTCCTGAGTACTGCAAGATGTCTAGTTAGCAGTGTCCTGGCAGGTACATCAAGATGCCAGGAGCACCCTGCCACCACCTCCTCCATTGTCACAACCAAAAACATACCCAAAAACACCGCCAAATGTTCGCTGGATGGCAGAATCACTCTCAGTTGATAACCAATGCATTACTGTGGTCTAGGCTTAAAGGGCCGGCTCCTGAAGGATGAAAGAGAAACAAACAAAACAAACTCTTGGAGAAACAAAAGCCAATGTGACAAGGTTATATTACATCAGTGGTTCTCCAACTGTTTTTTCTACCAGATAGATTCAAGTTCATAAGCACAGCACTGCCATGAACATATTCAGATTCCAACATAATAGGACTATAGGTTAAATGCAAAACACCACTGGTTTATTCTGACCCAAGGAAGAATATTACAGTGCACATGAGTGAAAATGATGGATTAGTGTTATGGACTGAATGATGGTCCTCTCTCCCCACCAAAAGAAAGATATGGTAAAGTCCTAATCTCTGGTACCTCGTAATATGAACTTATTTGGAAATAAATTCTTTGGGAATATAGCCAAGTTAAGATAAGGTCATCAGGGGAGAGCCTGATCCACTATATAAAGATCCAACATCTTTATAAAAAGGAGACATTTGGGGGCGCCTGGGTGGCTCAGTCGGTTAAGTGTCTGACTCTTGGTTTTGGCTCAGGTCATGATCTCAGGGTCCTGAGACAGAGCCCTATGTCAGGCTCCACATGGAGCCTGCTTAAGATTCTCTCTCTCTCTCTCTTCCTGTACTCCCCTCCCCTACCCCTCCACCCCCGGCTCACACGGACTCTCACTCACTGTCTCTTACAAAAAAAAAAGGGGGGGGGAGACATCTGGACATAGACACAGACATGCACAGAGGGAGGACTGTGTGGAGAGTGCAGCAATGCCGCCACAAGCCATGTGACATCTGGAGCTACCAGAAGCTGGAAAAGGCAAGGAAGTGTCCTCTTCTACAGACTTGAGAGGGAGCATGGCCCTCTGGACACTTTGATTTGGGGCTGTTAGCCTCCAGAACTATGAGACAATAAATTTCCGTTCTAGGCCACCCAATCTGTGGTACTATACTACAGAAGCCCTAGGAAACTAGTACAGATTTGATCTAGGAAAAATTATTAAATTTATTTTATTTTTAACAACTAGTGAGTTCCAGGGTGCCTGGTGGCTCAGTCAGTTAAGCGTCTGACTCTTGGTTTCGGCTCAGGTCATGATCTCAGGGTCGTGAGTTTGAGCCCTGCATAAGGCTCTGTGCTGGGCGTGGAGCCTACTTAAGATTCTCCCTCTCCCCTCCCTCCGCCTCTCCCCTCTCTTCCCCCCTCACACTCTCTCTCTCTCTCTCTCAAAAAGAACACCAAACTAGTAAGTTCCATACCAAAACCTGCATAGAGATGTTTATGGCAGCTTTATGCATAACTGCCAAGACCTAAGAGTACCTGAAATGTCCTCCAGTAAGTAAATGGATAAACTGTGGGACATCCAGACAACAGAATGCTATACAATAATAAAAAGAAATGAAATAAAAGAAATGTTACAAAAAGACAGGACAAACATTCAATGCATATTACGAAGCCAAAGAAGCTGATCTAGAAAGGCTGTACACTATCTGATTCTAACATTCTGGACAAGGCAAAACTCTGGAGCCAGGAGGAAGATCAGTGGTCACATGGAGTGGAGGGAGGGGGATGAACAGGCAGAGCACACAGGATTTTCAGGGCAGTGAAAATACTCTCTGATAGTATACTGATAGATACGTGTCATTGCACACTCATCCAAACCCACAGAATGTGCAACCGCAAGAGCGAACCCTAAGGTGAATTACCGTGCTTTGGGTGAACCCTAATGTGAATTACCGTGCTTCGGGTGAACCCTAAGGTGAATTACCATAGTTCGGGTGAACCCTAAGGTGAATTACCGTGCTCCGGGCAAACCCTAAGGTGAATTACCGTGCTCCGGGAGATTATAATGTGAGAGTGTAGGTTCATCCTTGGTAACAAACACACCACTCTGCTGAGAGATACTGATCACGGGGACAGGCATATATGGGAAATCTCTGTACCTTCCTCTCAATTTTGTTGTAAACCTAAAACCGCTGTTTAAAAAAACAACAACAACAAAAACCCAGTCTTTAAAAAAATTACTAATCTGAAAACATCCATGTGTTACTAACTGCAGTAACTTACTTACAATGTAAGGACAACTGAGCCAAGGCAGCAATGTGTCACAACGTAACAGTGAAACCTGCCACAACACAGGATGCTCGGCATTGCGCCTCTGAAAAACTGGAGGTAGAACTTATGAAAGTTATTCACTTGGACCACGCTATTTTGGGATCAATAAAAACGTATACGAGGTGGTCCAACTACAAATGGCTCATCACTTCCTACAGGGCAAAATCCAAATTTGTTAAGCAGAGCATGGAAGCCCTTTACAACCTGGTCACAGCCCTTCTCCCAGACTCATCTTTGCCAAATCCTATCACACCTGTCCTGTTCCACGTGGAGCTGATCCAATGCCTCCCAGACTTCTTCTTGTCAAGGCTTACACAGAAAATGATCCGTGTGAGGGTACACCAGGGTAAAGAGACAAAGACCAACCAATTGGCAAACCTGCACCTATTCGAGGCACCCCAGGGCACCACAGCACCCCACGCCCTTGGAAAGTTCTGCCCTACTTCACCATGAGCTCGCGTGCCTTCGGTCTCACGCGAGGAAGCCCTACCTCTCCAGTTCACCACTCCTCCACCTCCCAAGCCGCCGCTTACCCTTCAAAACCCGGCTCACTCACCGCGTCGTCTGTGATGTCGTGCCCACCTCTCCTCTGCTACACTCAAGTTGCACCCAGCACCGAGACCCTTGCCGTCATGCTGGACTGCCATTGCAGCAGCTCCACCTAGAACGGGATCTTTTGCAGGGTCCAGGGACTACTAGGGACAAAAGAAGTCGACACTGATTCAACAGATATTTATTGACCTCCTATTAGAGACAAAGTGTTGGACCAGTTGTAAGGATTCAAGGGTGACCAAGGACCGGGAGGGTCTCTGGCTTCCTGGAGCTCACAGGCTAGTGGGATTAATGGACATTAAACCACCACTCCCACAATTCATTATTTAATTTCAATGGTGGGGCATGTCTCAAAAGAAAGGTACAGGCATCAGCGAATGCATATAACAAGTGGACCTGATCTATTTTGAGAGTCAGGGAAAGCTGCCTTCAAGGGATGACACATAACAGATAAGCTCTGATAGGAATCAACTAGGTGAAGGGCTGAACATGTGTGAAAGGAGCATTCAGAGTTCAAAACCAAGCATTCTGGTTTGACATCACATCCATAGGATCTGACCCAGGCAAGTCCTAAGTAAATATTTATTGTATGAAATTTTTTTTTAATTTTTGAGTACTTTAACCACCTTGTCCCTAAATGAGTTCCTCCAATTGATTATTATTATTTTAGAAATTCTTTTCAATAATTCAAAGGTACATATATTTATTGAAACATCATTATATGCAATTGTTAAGCACTCAAGGCGAAAAGACAAACAAGACTTTTCCAGGTGAAGGAGACAGAAGAAAGTGTTTTAAGCAAAGTAGAGACCACGGGAAAATCAAGGAGGCAAGAGAGCACACAGTGTGGTCTGGAAAGAGTGTAGAATTTGGTTCAAAAGAAGTATGAGGCCTTAGTGAGGGATAAAGAAATTGGGGTATTAGTTATCAATTGCTGAATAAGAAATTATCCCCAAAGCTGAGAGGTTACAACAAGACACGTATATTATGTCACAGTTTCCGTGGGTCAGGAAACTAGGCAAGGCTTAGCTGAGTCTTCTTTACTAGCTTCAGGGTCTCTCACAGACTGCAGTCAAGATATCTGCTGGGGCCACAGTCCTCTCAAGGCTCGACCGAAGCGGGACCTGCTTCCAAGATCATCCGTTGGTTGTAGGCACTCACAGGATTCAGTCCCTTGTGGGCTCTTGGACTGAAAGACTCAGTTCCCTGCTGGCTGTGGGCCAGAGGCCACACTCAGTTCTTTGCCATGTGGGCCTCTGTAGCATGGCAGCTGGCTTCATCAAAGGCCACACAANCCTGCTTCCAAGATCATCCGTTGGTTGTAGGCACTCACAGGATTCAGTCCCTTGTGGGCTCTTGGACTGAAATACTCAGTTCCCTGCTGGCTGTGGGCCAGAGGCCACACTCAGTTCTTTGCCATGTGGGCCTCTGTAGCACGGCAGCTGGCTTCATCAAAGGCCACACAAGAGAGAGAGAGTTTGCTGGCAAAACAGAAGCTATAGTCATTTGTAACCTAATAATGGAAAGAATATCCCATCACTTTTGCCCTATTCTATTCATTGGAAGCAAGTCACTAGGTCCAACCCACACATAAGGAATAAGAGGAAGTGAAGGTCATTGGGGGTCATCTTATAAGCAAGTCTAACACAGCACCATATCATGTAGAGTCTTGAATGCCAGTGAAGGGAATTTGTATTTTACTAGGTAGTAGGATGCCAGTGAAAGTTTGGGGATACAGAAGTGACATGATCAGTGATTCTCCATGGGAAGATCATTCCCATCGATTACACAATGTTGTGTAGGATGGATTGGAAGCAGAGAATGTGACTGGAGTTGGGGAAATCAATTAGGAGGCCAATACTCTAGACGGTTAAGGCATGAAGCACTACCTACTTTAAGCACACATCATATATTATAAACACAAGAACCTCATGAGATAATCAGGTCAACTATTGTCCCCATTTCATAGGGAAGGAAATTAAGAGTTAGAAGTTAAACAACTTGTCAACCAATGTTGAAAAGAAGGCCAGAATGCAAAGGAAGAGTCTGATAATACTTGGAAACTGTCAAGCAGGCTTGAGGGTGCAGAGGGAAAAGAAAAAGAAGGATTTGTCAAAGCTTCAAAGTTTTCCAACAAGGATGAATAGGAAGAGTGTGGTTCACAAAAATCAAGAGGCAGGAAGAAGCATTGGTATGGAAGTAGGACAAAGGATAATGGAACTGGAATCTGTGGCACTGAGGAAACAACCAGGTAGGCAAATATGCCTCCCTTGGAAATGCCAATTTGGTGTTGGGCTGGGGGGAATGTCCACATGGGAATGTCAGTTGAAGCCATGGGAGTGCACAGAATTTCTAGAAAACAGAGAAGGAAGAGAGGGCAAGGCAAAATCACGGGACCTGCCACTTCTAGAGAAGTCGGAGTAGGAAGGACACGAGGTAAAAGTGAGGAAATTAAGAAGAGAATCGAGAGGGCCCAGTTTCAGGAAACCCTGAAAAAGAACACTCCAAGAGAAAAGGGGAACACCAGAACCAAATGCTGTAGCGAGCCTAGAAGACAACGACAGAGAAGATCATTGAAAAAGTTCTTCCGTGCCACTTGAAGGAATTTCCACGGAAGGCGGTGGAAACTAGATTAAGGCACAGGAATGAAGGCATGTGAGGTGTGGGGACAGACCAAAAATGAGTATCTTCAAGGAAATGGACAGCAAAGGCAAGAGTGGCCTAGAGTAGCAGCTTGAGAAGGCGACAGAGGACTGCCCTGGACAAGAAGAGAACTGAACATGGCTACAGCAGGGGATGGGGACAGGGGACTGGAAGAGAGTCCAAGTGCAAGAGAAAAGAAAGGATGGTGCCTGTTTGTTGCGTGAGATTCCCACAGGCTCAGGCAAACATAAATGTAATGACAGGATTTCGAACTAGGAGTAGAAGGCATCGGGATCTCCTCCTATTCCTAACTCCTCAGTTACTGCCACCTGCACTTATGTGCCCATCCCATGAGCACCGGCCTCCCTTCCCTTCGCTTCCCTTCCCTCCCCTTCCCTCCCTTTCCCTTCCCTTCCCTTCCCTTCCCAGTCTAAACTCCCTCTAGGCCATCTTGTCCACTTGATGGTTTCAGTGTGCTGTCACCCCTGGACCCAGCTCACCCTTCCAGCCATAACCTCACCCCACCCTGCCCCAACCCCACATATACGGTATCCTCTGGCCATTCTGAACCTTGTTCATTCTTCAAAGATATGATGCTCTCTTTTCTGTCTCTTAGGGTGTCCTGCATGTTGTGCTCTCTGCTTGGAATACCCTTCTCACATCCCTCTTAACATGACCAGCTCCCTATTCTTCGGATTTCAGCTGAGATGTAATTTCCTCCAGGAAGCCTTCCTGGTGCCCACTAATCCCAGAGGACAGTAAACTCTGTACTGTAATTATCTATTTACTCATTGGCCTTCCACAGGACCAGAAGCTCTGTGAAAGGAGAGGCCATGCCTATGTTATTTACCACAGCCCCAGTACTAGACACTCAGTGTCACTACATTGAAGGGACAGTGGACACTCTAGGACACTGGTCATTATCTGCACCCAGCCTGCCCTTCAGGACTGAGGCCCACATGGCCACCACTGCTGACGCTCTCAGCTGACTCCACTTCTAGGCACTGCTCTGAACTGCAGGGGCTGCCTCTGCTGCTTTGCCTGGGGCAGTCCTTGTGTCCACTGACTGCTGGACGCAGGGCTATAAAGCCCGGTCCCCTTGTCTCTACTCTGAGAGGCCATCTCAGTTCCCGAGCCTCCCGTGGGATCTGCTGAAGCCTTCATTGTGACTACATCACAGCTCAGATTCCCCCTCGACCCAGTCCTGCCTCCCGTATTTCCCCACTGCTGCTGATCCAGAGAACATTCCTAAACAAGCCTCCTGCCTGCTAATCTCCCTGAGACAAGTGGATAAACAGAAATGAATTTTGTCCAAATCACTCCCCAACACAAGGATGCTTACTACACTATTTCTAGGTCAGCCTCTAGAACTGTGGCACATATGGGGCCACAGGGAGATACTGATTGAATGAATCAGTGTGGTCATTTGGTCCTTGAATTCTTCTGGTGACCCTCACCACACACTTGGTGAGTGATCAAAATATTATATTTCTTTGGAAGTAAGAAAAATCAATTTAAAGAATTTTCAAAGTTCCTTCAGCTGGTCTGTTCTAGGGCATCCATCTGAGCACAGCGTAAGTGAATTCTGCCGCTAACTATTGCTAGAAAGGAAAGCAGATTGCCAGTGCTTGTTTTCACAGAATGTGTCTTTAGACCAAGTGAGTCACACCCGGAGGCTGAGATCCTCCAAGCAGTGACTGTGCCGACTGGAAGCCTCGTGCCACGCGTCTTGCTGGAAAGCACATACAGAGACTCTGGGATGGCAAACGTCCAGCGAGAATCATGCTTCTGAAAGAGCTGATCCGTTGGAAGAGGATGAACTCACAAGGCTGTGTTCAGAGGTTAAGGGCTCTATTGTGGGCTTACAAAGTGGCAAAGGGCACAGAGGACAGATCAGCCACCAAGGGACACCTGGCCAGGCCTCACGGGAGGGCAAACCTTCCTCCTGCTGGAACATGAACAGCAGGTACCACACTTGGAATTTTATGTCAAGATCAATGAATTCCGCCACCTGGTTGACTTTCTCTTTGATCTGCCTTCTAGGTCAAGCACGTTCGCCTCTGGATCAACAATGCTCTCACCTCTACCCCTATGATCACAGCTATGACGCAGAGAGATAAATGGAAAAGGAAGAGGAAGATCATTTTGTGTGTCCAGACCAAGTGGTGATTGAAAGTGTACCTTTCATCTGAGGATCTTCTAAATGTTTACGGCATGATTCACTCATTCCCACCACTCCTCTCTAAGGCACTACTGTTCACCCTCCCGAGATGCAGTGACCTAAGGCCCAGCGAAGGCAAGTCACTGGCTTCAGCGGAGCCACTGGATGCCAGAAACTCAACTTGGAGATTCCAACTCTCAGCCTGCCCGGCAGGGCTTGCTCATTCCAGAATGCTACCGCCAGAACAGGCAGCTAAAGGCCCACTTACACCTCTGTTTCCAAGAAGTCACACCTGGGCATGTTACCGCCCCTTTCTTTGTTTCCTCATATAAATAAGATGTCATTTCTACCTCTTGCTCTCTTGAAAGTAAGCAAGTTATCGAAATGTATGGTACAGGATTTATTTACAAGATTTTCTTAGAAACCACAATTCAGGCTATGTCTAAAGTTATTTCTCACAGTAACTCAAAACTACTGTCATGGACAGAGGGTTATTGAGGATGTAATTAGTTAAATTAAGATGAGATTATCCCAGCATCGAATGGGCCCCTGATCCAATATGACTGGTCTCCTTCCTTACAAAAGGGGGAAATTTGAGCACAGACCACACAGGGAGAACGCCATGTGAAGACACCGGCTTTGTTGCCACAAGCCAAGGAACTGCCAGAAGCAGGAGGGAAGCCTGGAGCTATTCCTTCCCTAGTGCCTTTGGAGGGAGCGTGACACTACCAACACCTCGGTTTTGGACTTCTGCTCCAGCACTGAGAGACAAGGAAGTCTTGTCATTCTAAGCTAACCCACCCACTCTGTGGCCCTTTGTTACAGCAGCCCTAGCAAACTAATACAACCATAGCACTCAGCATGTCTCCAAGTCTATGCCTTCCAAACCCTTACAGTGCTCACAGCCTACCTGTTTACAACTACAGGGGAAAGGGAAGAGGTGAGCTGAGCAATGGGAAGGAGTTGGGCACATGGGGTGTGTTAAACTAGGTGGAGTGGGGAGAGAGAAGAGAGAGGAAGAGAACATGAAACTCAGGGAGCTGAGGACAGGACCTGGCAGGGACAGGATGAGAATGACTACCTTCCCCGGCTCGTGCAACTCCGGAGTACAGAGGCTGCAGCTGCGGGTTCCTTTGCGCAAGCTGCCACCTGCTGTTACCACCAAGTGAGGGAACACAGCCACCCCAGGAGACGGATGTGACCCCCACATTCCCCCATCACCCAGCTGCCTTCCTTCCTTCCTCTCTCAGCCTCAGGTGGTCCTGGCCTGCCAGCAGGGGGAGGAAGCAGGTGCAGGCAAGGAGGTGAGCACCTCCCTCCTGCAGCTCCCAGGCTGACTGATGCTCCAGCCTGAGCATGAACAGGCAGTTCCAGAACTACGAGTGACATCAAACCCATTAATCATAACATTTGCAAATAAAATGCAGGTCTCTGGGGTCATGTATTTGTTGAGAACCTACAATGTGGAGAGACTGTGTCGTGGGGTACCAGATGCTGAAAGACTCAACGCATAAGTGACAAATTCCATAAATCCTCCCACCGCCAAAGGCAAAACAGTGGACTCCCTGCTGTGTCCGTCCTATTGTCTGATTCCTCCAGCAATCCGGCTTTCCCTGACCCTGTTCGGGGCAGTACACCCCACGCGGATGCTTTGGCTCTAACTTCAAATTTTAGAAGCATGGGAAGATTTGGGGTCATGAACAACATGTAGCTGAAGGATAATCGCACACAGTTTCATGCCATAGACTCGAGGGAAAAAACCTCCTCATACCATCAATAGAAATGGCTCTAGTAGAAAGGAGATAAACAGCTCCTTCTCAAAACCATGTCTGTCTGTATTTTAATTCCCTTTTTTGTTTTCCATTAAGACCCAAGTCTAGGTCTTAGCTCAGCCTTTCAGTAAGGCACAAAGATGTCCACTAGACCGGGGGTTCTCATCCTTTATGGAGCCCCAAGCTGAGAAATAGGACCCCCTCCCATCAGCAGCCAGGATTTGCCCCAGTGGTGTTATGGACTCAACTGTATACCCCCAAAACTCATATGCGGATGTCCTAACCCCTAATGTGATTGTATGTGAAGATAGGGCCTTGAAAGAGATAGCTAAGGTTAAACGAAGTCCTAGGGAATGGGGCCCTAATCCCATAGGAGCGGTGTCCTTAGAAGAAGAAAAAGAACAGATACCAGGGAGACACGCACGCGGAGGGAAGGCTGGGTGAGGACACAGCGAGAAGGGGGCTGCCCGCAAGCCGAGGAGAGAGGCCTCAGGAGAGACCAAACTTCCTAGCACCTTGATCTTAGACCTCCAGCCGCAGAGCTGTAAGAAAGTACATTTGCCATTCACGCACCCAGTCTGCGATACTCTGCTCTGGCAGCCCTAGCTAACAAGTATAAATGGTAAAGTCTTAGCTTTCAGTCAGTCAGTCAGCAAAATTGATTGAGCACCTACTCTACGCACTCTTCTGGTTACCAGGGTAGAGCAGTAGACAGAAGGCACAAAGCCACGGGAGGGGGAGGCGGGAGCCCCCACAGAATTTGAGGAGCATGGAACACTGGCTTCTATGCCCTCCCTGGCTCCCCAGCACTTCCGCCCTCCCACACCTGTGGCTCTCCAAGTGGCACCGGGAACTTGTTAGAAATGCACATTCTCAGGCCCCACCCCGACCTCCTGGATCATCAATTCGGGGAGTACAGAGAGCTGGGCCTGCTGGTGCTTCTCGGGCAATGAAAGTGTGACAACCACTGGCCTACCGTCCACAGTGTCCACCCTGACCCAGAACCAGCTTTCACGGCCTCCTCCCCGTCCTTCCCCATCACCCGCCCCTCACCCCGCTTCTGCACGCCAGGCTCTGTGTGAGGCGCTCCACACACTGGCTCCAGGCCCTTGGAACCCACCAGGCTGACACGGTTATCCCGAAGTTCCTGAGGAGGAAACTGAGGTTCAAAGAAGCTTAAACCCTTCCCAAAGACACATGGCCAGACAGTCACGATCCAGATGCCGAAGGCTGAACAGCATGCTTCCTCCTCAAGCCCCTCACTACCTCGTTCTCTCTTCCAAGTACCCTCACTCTATTTCTTTTTTTCTTTTCTTTTTTTTTTAGGCCCTTCCAAAGCACAACAGTCAGATCTCACCTCACCTTTCCACGGCTTAGCAACATCTGAATTTTGACTGTAACACCTACTGATTTCCAGAGGATGCACGTTCACAACTCAACACAATCCCCCCTCCCTAATGCCCAGTATACTACCAAAGGCACTATCACATCCGGGGGAAGTGGGGTATTCTTCCCTTCTTTATAGGGAAAAACTATCTACTAGAAAGAAAAAAGCAACTTTAAAAAAATCCACTACTAGTTAGGGAAGCAGGAGTCTGAGTGATGTCCAGTGATATTTTCTACTGCCATTTTAGACTCGCATCTGGGAGCAGAATCACCTGAGTGAACGGAGCCTTGGGCCAGCGAAGGCACAACGTCCGGGAAAGGAGCAGGCAGAGGGGTGGGGCTTTTGGAAAGTGCCCACTCCAAGCCCACTGTTAACAAACAAGGGGACGTACTGGTGAGGACATGGAGAAACAGGGACCCTCAGACACCGCTGACAGCAACGTCACACGGAGCAACCACATGGGGAGAGTGTCCAGGAAAACAAACGAATAAAAGCAGGGAAAACAACTGCGTGGTTTATTAAGGAGTGAAAAATAACCTTATCAGAGGACCCGCAATTCCCCCTCCTAAGTATCTACTCAAGAGAAATGAAAACATTTGTCCACATGAAGACTTGAACGTGGATGTCCACAGTAGCATTATTCATAAGAGCCCGAAGGTGGACGCGGCCTAAATGTCCATGAACCTGTGAATGGATAAACACAACATGGGCTATCCACACCCTGGAACACTACTCAGCAGTAAATGGGAACCAACTCCAGATCACCTGCTATACCATATGGTTGGATTTCAAAAAACATTATGCGAGGCAAAAGAAGCCAGATGCAAAAGGTCACATATTAGATGACTCCATTTACATGAATGCCAAGAAAATACAGCTCTGTAGAGACAGAAAGTAGATTCGTGGTTGCCTGGGGCTGGGGGCACCAGAGATCTTTCTGGGGGACAGAAATATTCTACAACTGGTTGCAGGGATAACTGCACACCTGTGAAGTCCTTCTAGCGCATGTTTGAATTTGCTGACTTGTATGATATGCAAATTACACTTCAAGGAAGCTGTGCTCCCAAGTGGGTTGCTGTGACTGAAAGCACTTGAGGTACACAGGCCGGAGTTGCTTGATTTGGTGCAACGAAGGCTTACTGACCCTAACACACAGGTGGGCCCCGGGGAGAAGAGCGAACACTCGCATTGTTTTCTTCCTGGATAAACGCCTTGAAAGACAACCCGGGGGACAGTTCCACTAGAGCCGAAGTTCTGCTGCTGAGCAAATACTCCCCAAGGAACACAAGGCACAGAGAGACCCACCGTGGCCCAGCCGGGGGCAGAGAACTTGAGATCGCACCAGGGCGAGGTGTGCCCACAGGCTCAGGGGGTATGGGCTTGTGTCTGAACGAGTCTGAGGGACACCCGGGGAAGAAACACACGCAGGAGTCACTGCCCCCCAAGAGAGAGGCCTGGGGGATTCACAAGGTGCAAGTGGGCTCTTATGAGGCTGCCCCAGAAGAACCCAGAAAGGGGTCTGCTGCTTAAAATATAAGAGGAGGGACCAGCAGGGATTTCTGACATGAGTCATTAAAAATAAAGAAATGCTTTCTTCTTAAAAATGAGGAGCTGAGGGCAGGAAAGGATGAGGGGATGGGGGTATGCTGACCCCACTTGTAAGCACCTCTGTACATACATTGAAGGACATGCTACTTTCAAAGTGGATTTCTTTATGGTGGCATTTCGTAGGCTTCCCTGGTTTGCTTGCTTTTCATTAACCACAAACATACAATATTGAAACTGATGCCGTAACTGTCATTCGTGGCAAAGGGACTGGGAAGGTCAGCATCTACTTGAGTGACAACTACTTCTAAAGTTCCAGCAATGGAAATACAAAAAGGAACCTGAAGATAACGAGATTCTTCTTACACTTTGCTCTCCTCCTACGTTACACACAAAACAGCTAAAGGCATTGATGGGAC
>NC_048219.1:18662362-18703268 GCF_002007445.2 Ailuropoda melanoleuca
GCTTATTTTAATAAACAGCTACAGCCAGGCTAAAAATCGACATGGTTTTGAGAATAAATCTGATGATTCTCGTCCTTTAAGGAGAGGAATTTACTTAACACTGCAAGTTTTATCTCGCATGACCTGCCCATCATGAACCCGGGAAACTATCATTTATGTATCTAGTAAATGCAGAATTGATTAACAGGTCAGTGTAAATGTCAGTTTGGGGGGTTCAATAAATGTACTTCTACAAGGGTTAGTTTTTGCCCAGTACTATTTAACATTTTCATTAATTACTTGCTGACAGAATAGGTGAGAGAATTAGAAGTGTACCATTAAAACTGCCAATTTAGGAAAAAAATAGTTAAAATACAAACAAGTCTTGACAAGCTGGAAGACAGAAAAAAACCATTTGGCATTCTCAGGGCTCTGCTTGGTTCAGAACAGGTGCTCGATAAATGTTGGCTAAACCAAATAAATAGCAACAGAACAGAAGGCCAGCATACATGGTTGCCTGAAGAAGGAAAAGGTACCCATTCCCAAGTTTTCACTGATACCTACCATCCATTTCAAACCCAAACTAAAATTTCTTATAACAATGTAACTGTAACTCACCAAAAGCAAGATCAACATATCAATAATGAGCCTAGATCTAATTTAACTGACAAGAGCCAATATAATAGAGAACACGCCCAATAGTTCAAAACATAGTGGACACTTTGTTATCCTTTCCCTTAAGTACACAGAGAGAGAGAGATTGTTGGTGGGTATCTCCCCCCAACCCCAGTAGTGAATGAGAAGGCAGGAAGCGTACAGAATGACCACCAAACAATAACAGTCTTAGCAGAAAACAGCAACTGCAAACAGAGGTGCAGCTGGGTAGAGAAAAAGACAGTCACACCTAAGTCGACCCCTAGAACCACAAGTTTTACACTCATAAGTGGCTGGCTCACCCCCAAGCAGGACGGGACAGACACCAAAGCTACAAGGACTCATTAGGACACCAGACCCCACTCCCTCTGAGCACCTGAGTGGCTCCTGTAGGTTTTGTTTGGGTACCTTTTTAATTAGAAAGAAAAAAAGAAACTTTCCTGCTGATGGCTATCCTACTGAAAGTCTCAGCCCATGGCCCACCTTCTAGAAGGACTTAACAGAAGTACAGACTCAAAAAAAAAAAAAAAATTCCAACTCTCATGCATAAAGAGGAGGAATCAAGGGTAGCCCGATACAGCAGTAGAGGAATGAAGACAACTTTTCTAATGCTCTTCTTACCAAATAACAGTCCTGGATTAGAACTGTCCGNTAGAAGGACTTAACAGAAGTACAGACTCAAAAAAAAAAAAAATTCCGACTCTCATGCATAAAGAGGAGGAATCAAGGGTAGCCCGATACAGCAGTAGAGGAATGAAGAAAACTTTTCTAATGCTCTTCTTACCAAATAACAGTCCTGGATTAGAACTGTCCATAGTTTAAACAAACAAAAAAAAAAAGCTAGCAGACAAAAATTAAGGACTCTTCAGCAACAAGAAGGAAAAAATGCAGGGAAGAATTCAAGCAGTTCCGTTCTCTTAAGGAAACCTAGAAAGAATATCACCTGTATGGAAAAGAAAAACAAGAAGATCAAAGCTGTGTGATCATAGTCGATATGTCAGAGCCAAGGGAGAAATGAGGAGAAAAGCAACACCGGCTCAGAACTCGAAACCGCCTGAGAAATTTCCAGAAGCAGAATTAACATTTCAGAAAACATAAGCTATGGTGAGGAGTCCTGGCTTAAGAGGAAGGGGAAAAATCACCTAGAAGGCAAAGGGGAAGGATTAAGAGAAGGATAAAGAGAAATCATGGAGGACAGAGGGCGGACAAGCTTGGTTTACTGCAAACAAGTATGTTCACATCTAATAGAAAGACCCAGTTTTGCTAATGGGTACATATTAGGGGGGAGGTGCACCGCAAGCCACAGGACAGAGAGCTCAGGGTAACAGAGACCCTATGCACCTGGCAGAAAGAAAAGAAAAACCCTCTCTGGAGCAGAACACGATCACCTTGGGCCTCAAAGAATTCCCACAAATTACAAGAAAAAATGTACATGCGCTCCAGGAAACATGAGCAGAGGCAGTTAAGACAAGATTCACCGCATTAAAATTATGATAGGAAATGCAAATTATAAAACAATCATGCTGACTTTGTTTCAAGAAATAAAGTAACAGCCTTACACTATTTGCCAGGAACAAGAATCTGAATGACATCAACAATTTGAAAAATAACCAAAGAAAACCTCCAGAATTTTTACAAAAGCACAAAAGATCGATGGCTAAGTTTAACAACAAATTAGACATTGTTGAAGAGAGAATTAGTGAAAAGGTCCAAAGACATTACCCAAAATATTGCAAAGACACAATACCAGAAAAAATATACAAAAGAGATTAAGATACAGAGCGGATAACGATCAACATACATTTTTTTCAGAGTCCTAGAACAAGAAGAGAGAGAATGGGACAGAAGTGATATTTTGTGTGTGTGTGTGAGATAATTTTTATTTTTTAAGTTTTTATTTTAATAAAATATTATTAAATTATATTAGTTGTGTTATATATATATACATATATGTATATATATATATGTATATATAAATATTCAAAAAGCCCAATGAAACCCAATCACAAGAGAAAAGAAACCCCCCTCCAGACACATCGTGCAGTAAAACTTCATAAAATTTAGACAAAGAAAATATCTTAAAAGCAGCCTGGGGGTTGGGAGAGGAAAGGGGACAGATTACCTTCAAAGACTGGCAGCTGTCTTCCCAATAGCAACAGTGGAGGCCAAGGACAATGGAATGGTATCTTCACTGTATTAAGAGAAAACAATTGCCAATCTAGAATAACAGTCTCAGTGAAAACATCCTTTTCTAAATGGGAGGAAAATAAGATCATTTTCAAACAAAAACAGAGAATTTGCTATCAGGAGATACTCATTAAAATGAGTGAGAAAAAACAATAAGTGAATGAGAATAAATAAGTGAATGAGAATGTTCTAACGGTGGAGAATGTTCTAAAGAATGCCAGTGTGGGCTGGCCTAAAGAATGTGCTTCAGGTGGAGAAAAGGTAATCCCAGATGAAAGATCTGAGATGCAAGAAGGAAAAAGAGCAGAGAAAGTAACCAAGACGTGTATAGAAGTAAATTAACACTCTTTGTATAAAACAGCAAAAATAGGGGCGCCTGGGTGTCGCAGTTGTTAGGGGTCTGCCTTCGGCTCAGGGTGTGATCCCGGCGTTCTGAGATCGAGCCCCACATCAGGCTCCTCCCCTGGGAGCCTGCCTCTTTCTCTCCCACTCCCCCTGCTTGTGTTCCCTCTCTTGCTGGCTGTCTCTCTCTGTCAAATAAATAAATAAATAAAATCTTTAAAAAAAAAAAACAGCAAAAATGCCTATGAGTTTTTTTTTTTAGAAGCAATAAAATGCAGGACAGCAATAATTTATAATCAGGAGGGAGGTAAACAGAGTGAAAGTGTTCTGAGGTCACTGTGCCGTTCAGAAGGAGGGTAAAAATATTCACTAATTTTAGACTTTGATGAGTAAACTATGCATGTTGTAACTTCCAGAGTAACCGCTAAAGAATATAAATAGAGTGCGTACATTCCAAACCAGGAAAGGGGAAACGGTGGAATGATATGACTGAAAACAAGGCAAGAAAGGAAAGAAAATAAAACACAGACGTAAGCAGAACAAATAGCAAGGCCTAATAGGAGATGTAAACCCAAATAGCTCAGGGGTTAACATTAACCATGAAGTAAATATTCCAGCTAAAAGCCTGATTGTCAGGCTGAATAGAAGACACAAGCTGTATGTACGCCACATGCAAAAGACTCATGTAAAATATAAAGCTATAGAAAGCTGGAAAAGTACATAATGTAAATACCAAAAGAAAGTTGATACAGATATCAGATACATACACAAACATATAATACACATTATATATATATATATATACATATATATATATATGATACAAAATATTTCCATTTTCATTAAGGCACCAAAGGTACCACCCTGAGCAAAAGGAAGACTGGAGGTGGGCTTAAAGAAGGACAAAGAGAGGCTACAGTGGGAGGGAGTAGAGCATGTTTGTAGACGCAGAAGGATAATCCAGCAGAAGAGGCAAAACCGGGGGTGCAAGAGGGAAAGGACCCTGTTCCTGAGCAGGCGAGCAGGGCTAGGACCTGTGCACGAGCAGAGGGGCTGGCCGCAGACAACATCATGGCCAGGAGCTGTCCGCAGTCGGGTAGGAAGGCACAGAGGGGTGCTCTGGGTGCGGATGCTGTGAGATGTTGTGGGGAGGAGCTGCTCTTCTGCCTGCTTGCATGCTCTCCAAAAAATAGGACACAAGGTCATCATCAAGAAGGAGGGCAGAAGGGTCCTGCTGGAAATGTTTGGAGAGAGAGCACGTGAGAATGAGCACCTGACATTGGAGCTCCGTCACCATTTGCCACGTGAATGAGTGATGGGCAAGTAAATAGCGCAGACGGTCCACCTGAGCTTTGTGGTCAGACTTTTAAAGTGGCTGCACGTTTTTCTCCAACCTTGTCCTTTTGGGCTTATGGCCACACAGAGACAAGCCTGGGGACAAACCAACAGGCTGAGGAGGGCAGAATAGAAGAATCTTGTTAAGCCGCTAACCACCCCCCCCCCGCCTTGGCTTCCTCTCCCTCTTGGCTTCTTGTACGTGAACGGTAAACATCTCCATATTTTCATCCGCTGGTGTCCAGACTGTTCGCTGCCTGCTGCGAGGCTCATCCTAACTGATGCGGTGTGACTGACTATCCCATCCCCGAAGGTCTCCACAAAAAGGCCTTGCATCAGTTTGGTGTCTCCAGGACAGAGGTCCACACCAAACCACCTGAGGATTCAGACTCCTTGGATTCATAGCTTTTTCCTTCAGCCTCAGCACAGCATCAGTGCAAACCAGCATGTAACATTTACCTCTGAGCACAGGCCAACCCACACTGGCATCCGTGCAATAAAGGAGATATTTTGCCTTGGTTCCCATGTCCAGACCTCCTCCTTCATCCCCAACAAATCACCTCAAACTTACTGGTATAAATGACAGCTGTTTTATTAAACTCATGGATTCTGTGGCTCAGGAATTTGGGCAGAAGGCAACAGAGATAGCTTGTCTCTGTGCCACTATGTCTGGGGTCTCAGCTGGAAAGACTCAAACTGCTGGGGGAACACCAATGGCTGGAGACGAGGACCACACAGAGACATCTGCACTTACAATCTGCCCCCCAGGCTGGGACACCTCAAGGAGCGGCCCCTCGCAGCTGCTGACCAGAGCACCCACGCCCAGCTTCTCCGTGTGGCTCAGGTGGCTCAGACTGCCAGGTCCTAAGGGCAGAGGATGGTCCAGGAGTACCAGGCCTTCTTGGCCTTAGGTATTAGATTCCCCTTGCTGCTCTAACAAGTTACCACCAACTTCGTGCTTTCAAACAACACAAATTCATTATTTTACAGTTTGGAGGTCAGAAGCCCCAGATGGGTTTCCCTAGGTTAAAATTGAGGTGTTGGTAGGGTCCCATTTCTTCTGGAGACTTGAAGAGAGAATCTGTTCCTTTACCTTTTCCAATTTCTAAGAGGTCACCCCTTCCTTGGCCTGTGGCCCCTTCCTGCATCCTCAAATCCAGGAGCACAGCATCTTCAAATCTCTCTTTGCCTCTAACACCCTTGCCTACCTCCTATGAGGACCCTTGTGGCTACACTGGGCCCACCAGATAATCTTTCCATCTTGAGGTCCTTAACTTAATCACATCAGCAAAGTCCATTTTGCCATGGAAGGTCACATATTCCCAGGCTCTGGAAATGAGGATGTGGACCTCCATGGAGGGGCAGGGGGGGGACGTTATTCCACCTGCTACACTGTGAAAGTCCTACAACAATACTTGCACTGCACACTATTGATCAAAACCACCACAGCCAGCCCTGAGTCCAGAGGAAGGGGCACAGACCAGCCTCTCAATGGAAGGAGTGCCAATGAAACTGTGACCATGTTGTGAAAACCGTCCCACTGCCACTGCTGCTGTGGCTGTCCCAAGGCTACTCTTCAGGGAGAGGCTCTACTCCCACTCTTGAGTCAGCAGCATGAACACAAAAGGGATAGACAGTCTAAAGATTCCACAGGCATGACTGAAGGCAAAAGATACACAGCACAGTCCCATTTCAGGCCAATTTTAAATAATGTCATATAGGGCACCTGGGTGGCTCCTTCAGTTAAGCATTTGACTCTTGATTTCGGCTCAGGTCATGATCTCAGGGTCATGAGACAGAGCCCCGCGTTGGGCTCCATGCTCAGCATGGAGTCTGCTTAAGATTCTCTCCCTCTCCCTCACCCCTCCCCCACTCTCTACAATAAATAAATAAAGTCGTATAAAACAATTAATACAGCCTCTCATTATGCACAGTTGAGTCAACCAAATCCTACCTCATATTTATTCCTTGGTGAAACTGAGACGTGAATTGTGTAAGTTTTGAATCACGTGAGTATTTGGGGAATGCATCCCTTGCATAAACTGCGACCACCCTGTCCTGGGTTGAATTCTATAAGGATCCAACATACGACACAACATGCAGAAAGAGAACAGGGGAGATGTGAAAATCACATCCAACTTTCAGCATAAGGATGAAAGAATCACCAGATGATTAACTTCCCTCAAAACACGAGTTTCCCATGCTGTTGGCATTGAAGGAATGTTTCTTCTGTTGAAATCAAGCGTTATTAGTAAACAGCAGTTGTAAGAACTCGAAGTGGCTAAATTGTAGGCTTTGTTGGAAACAGGCCTGAATAGAACATATTAGCATAAATTGTATTTTTGATGGTTAAACGTCAGTGTTAAATATCAAACTGTGCTGAACAATTGCTCTCCATACAGCGGCTAAACCGAACTGCCTGTTACATCAGTTTGGGAAGTTGTCAAAGCTGGAGAAGTCAGCAATTTCAATGGATGTGTTTGTAAAATATCCCAGGGTCCTCTGGCTTCACATCAATGAACAAAACAGCCCTAGAGCGTTAAAAGCCTGTCTGTTAAAAATAAGGATTAGCAACAGGGTAAATATAAGATTAATATCAAAAAGTAAAGCCAATCTATTGTAAAAATGAACACAATATGCTCAGTTCACATTTCATGTCCAAAAAAAGTTTGTATTCTGTCCTAATTTGCTCTGAATTAAGCTTTACATCAAACAGTTTTTGTCTTACTGTCATACATTCAGGCAACTGGACATTGAATTTTGCCCAGTTACACTTACTGTCTCTATTTATTTCTACCCACCTTTGATCCTGGATATCTGTAACATTTTATTAAGTAGGGAGGAGGAGAGGGGGGCTTAAGCCATTATATTCCCTCACGATTTCATGATTTTTGCTCTGTTTTCTATATTCTTTGAGAATACTGAGCATTTCAGACAGGCCTCTATCTTCTATCTTAAATGGATGCTTGTACACCACCCAGCACATATTTAATATCCTGAGGGTAAATAATTTGGCTATGGCTTAGTCCTGTCAAATGTAAAATTAAACATGTATATTAGACAGTCAGTGTTGGATGACCAAGCTATTGGAAATCTGATCATAAAACCTTAGTTGAGGTCTGATCACTCAAAACTTACCATTTGAAACCATGTGAAATGGTCAAGCATCAGTTACCAAATGGTTTGCTTGTGTCTTCGATAGTAAAAGTTTGCTAGGAGATCAAACTAGTTGGCCTTAGCACTGCCCTCACGCTGTTCTACCACTCCTATTTTGAGCCCACCTGTATAATTAATTGGGAATCGTTTTCTTGTTTTTGATATTTTCTTCTAATTACAAAAAAAGAACATATGCTCATTGTGGAAAAGTTACAAAATATAAACCAACTAAATTAAAAAGTTAAAATCCAGGGCGCCTGGGTGGCACAGCAGTTAAGCGTCTGCCTTCAGCTCAGGGCATGATTCCGGCGTTGTGGGATCAAGCCCCACGTCAGGCTCCTCTGCTGTGAGCCTGCTTCTTCCTCTCCCACTCCCCTGCTGTGTTCTCTCTCTCGCTGGCTGTCTCTATCTTTGCCGAATAAATAAATAAATAAATAAATAAAATCTTTAAAAAAAAAAAAGTTAAAATCCTCCATAATAATTTACTTTAAACCCCCTGAACTGGATCCCATTCTCCCTACTTAAATCAAAAGAAATTCGAATTGGCGCAAAGAGGTAAATATACAAATTAACATATAAAAGTGTTAGAGAGAAATACAGGTGAATTTTTTATAAGCACCTCCCAACAGTCCCACCACCAAGATCTAATCAGGAGAAGGTTATGTTTGCACCTCACATCAGTGGACACTCAAGCCAGAAGCATTAGAAATTCCAAGCCAGGATGACCCCAAAAGACAGATAGATGGGTCATGCAGACAATTAATTATAATGTAATGCAGGTTGAGATAAATAGAGAAAAAAATGAAGTGCTGAAGGATGCACAGAAGGAAAAGACAGGCTCTGACCAGCAGGATCAGAGATGGCTTCAGAAGAGAAAAGTTTGAGTGGACCTTGGAATGATGAATAAGCTATCAAGAAGCTACCAAGTGCAGGGAGCCACATTCCAAAGAGAAAGAACACAAAGGAAAGCAAAGAGTTCATTGTGAAGTCCAACAAGGGTAGTGATGGAGGAGTGTCTTGGTGACCCACTCTTAAATCAAGAGTCAAATTGATCCATTCTTCTTTTCATCTTTTTCTTATGAGGCCATATCAGGACATTCTAGAAAATTTAGTATCATAAAACATTTCCAGACTCTACCAGTCAGGACTGTTTTAACTGCAGTTGACAGAAACCCAACGCAAACTAGCGAAGCATGAGAAATCATTAACTCACATAACTAAGCAGCTTAGTGTGTACAGACCGATTCAGGTAAAGTTGGATCTAGGTGCTCAAATGATGTGCTTGTTTCTGTCTCTGTCTGCTTCTCTTTTTCTAGTCTGCTTGTATTTACTTCTCCTTGAAAGACAGCTTCATTCTTTCCTACTGAAGATAGATTCTTTCCACATCACAAGAAGACACCTTCTGGCAGTCCCAGGTCAACATCCTTACAACTTGCCAAAATAAATGAAGAACGCAGTCAGCCCCAGAAGATCTAGTAGAAAACCCTCAGGAAGGCATCTCTGTGATCTCGATGGGGCAAATGCCCATCTGTAAACCAATCACTGTGACTGGAAGGATGCAGTACTAGGGTTGACCCTGCACTGGTCACATGCCCACAAGAGGGTACAAGGTGGCACAAGTCACCATAACAGCACCATCAGGACCACGTGAGGTAGAACAGCTTCCTAGAGGCAGGAGAGGAGGATGGGAGAGTATGCTTCGCACACTACACTTTTAACTATCACATTTTATCTTTCAGATATTTGGGGGGATTTCTTCCATCCCAACAATGGGGACACATCATCACAGTCCTCCAGACAGTCACCTGGGAAGGACTGCAAGCCAATGACAATTCTCCTACAATATGTGCTCATAAGAAGTATACTAAAGACACGTTCAAGTCAGCGCCTAAAGACTCTCTTGGCAGTCAAAGATTTTCACCAAATTCTATTTTGAATTCCAAAACAGAGAACCAGGAAATCTGATCAGGCCCCTCCTACCCCCCCACACACACACACCTAGTATAAGAGCCACCTCGTTCAGCTCTTGGATCTTCTGTTAGCATACTTGAAATCTTGTCATTTAAGTCAAATCATATACAGAGCGAGCGTTCATACAGCACTGAGGATTTGCCAGGGACGGTCCTATAGTAATGCCTGCAACAACCCCGTGAGGCAGGACCTGTTGTTATTTCTTTTATGGATGAGAAAGCCAAAGCGCAGAGAGGTCACATCCCACACAGCTGGGTCTGAGCCCAGGTGCTCCAGCTCCGGAGCCATACTCCTAGCCCCAAAGTCAGACTCACTGCCTCCACTCAAGATAGATCAGAGTAAAAATGGAGAACAAAGAAACAGAAAAAAAAAACTAACCATGATGAACACCACACTGAAACAAAGTAATTGACAGCAGAACAACAAAAAAAGCTTGTGTAATACCATAATCTGGACACTGAACCATCAGCACAAGAAGCATGCACCTGTCAGCGTGGCCCCAACACCAGCTGGGTCACCGGAACTCACTGGCCAACGAGGCTGTGCGCGATCTGGTTTCACTAATCCCGGTGAAGGGCTCCTCCCACACTAGTAATAGGGAGATCCTCTCTCCCTCCTGAAGACGCTGCGCCCACAAAGGCAGCCTGGTGTCTGGGGATAACCCTTCTACCCAGGACCCGACGCAGCATCGGTACTTTACCCGGCTCCAAGGTGTTTCTTCAATTTTCAGGCAACTCTGGCTCCCTGCTCTTAGGGGAGTCACAAGGGTTGAACGACTAGGTTCAGTGATCAAGTATTTATTGAGCACCTTCCATGTGCCCAGCCCTGGGCTTGGCCCCGAGGACATACACAGCAATGACCAGACAGACACAGCTATGCTCTCATGGTATCTTCCACCTAGCCCTGGCTTCTCCCATACTCTCGTTGATGCCAACCTGAATTGTTAGCGGCTTTTACCAGCAGGTCTGGTATCTCGACAGTATGCACCCCTACAAGCATATCGGTTGGTTAAATATGTTTGGTAAACAGCCACTGCTTAGGTCTCTTGACTGACCCACCACGGCCAACCTTGCCCTGGCTCCTCTCCCAGAACCCCAGGAACGGCCCCAAGTCCATCAACTGGAGGGATAACCCAGGCCCAGTAGGGGTCTCCAGGACCCCACTCCCACACATGGCCTATATCTGTTCTGATCAGGTGCCTGGGCCCCTGTTCATGTGCGCTAGAAGTAGCCAAATTGCAAAAAGTGTCTTCCCTCTGTAAACAAGCTTTAAACTCACACTTTTCTGGTTGATGGCCAGTTCTCTTTAGAAACAGTAGGTCTTTATTTTATAAAAAAGGAAAAGCATCAGACACACAATGTGACAATCAGCAACTGTCTAAGCACTAACCGTTGACGCAGAGGACATCTTGCCAAGATGGGACCAAATTACCTTCTCCTCCCCTGGCACCCCCTGCAGTGCCTATCAACAGACACCTTCAGAACAGAGGCCTCAGCGAGACAGCCCCAGATGGCCCAGCAGCCATGCACCAGAGGGACCTCTTGCAGGCCCGGACGCCTGCTGGCTGTGCCACTCAGAAAGGAGAGGCAAATAACACCCATCAGAGTTTCACACAGCCACTCACAGGCCAGCCTCACTCACTGGGGAATCCCTCTACCTGCCCAGGTGCCAGGAGAGATTGAGACTGGCTCAGACAGATGTGCAAAAGCAGGCTCAGAAGCTCCCGGGTTCCCTGTGAACAATGTGTTCTCAACCCCTTAGAATCACCCAGGGTTACTTTCAAATACAGATGCCAGGCCCTAGCCAGGCACCACCAGTGTTGACCACTGATCCAGTGGGGCCCGCTATGGTGTAGGGGGTTCCAGATCTATGAACTGCCTCCAGGGACCAACCAGACTGGAGGGTTCCACTTTCCTGTTTCCAGTCTGCAGCCCCAAAGGAGAATGTCTGGATGCCATTCTGGCTCCAGGCTCCCCCAGCCACCCAGCTCTGTGCTTTTCCAGCAGACTGAGCCATGAGTGGTGCCCCGTGTCTGCTTGGGGCAAGGTCCAGAGGGTAAACTGCTAGCATTTTGCCCACACATGGTGGCTAGACAGTGAGAACAAGAAAGGCATTTATTCAAATCCTAATATGAGATTACGAATTTTAATAGTATCATTCATTATTGCCCTCCAGGGATTTCTGGGGTATTTTCTCACTGCTAACTAAAATTTTTTTTATTATTAGTGACCTATCCAGAAATGAAAATTTCCAAGCTGGTTTTTCAAAGACATGATACAAAAGAAAAAAAACCATGATAAAAATGAATCCCTGTTGCCCTCTGAGCCCCTCTGCAAAGTACCCTGTCCTTAATTCAGCAAAGGGCTCCTTGTCCACACACTGTAATGTCAATGGGACCACAGGGAGGGCAGGGATGACCAAAGACAAATTGCTTTAGGAAGCAAGTCCTTCAGGCACTCCTTCCTGGCAACCGATCCTGAAATCCTGAGCCTCCCAGGGGGCTGCTCAGACTGGCAGGGAACCAAGCCTTCAAGCCCCAGCACCTTTAAAGGTCCCCTCTCTAAAGAAGGATCACATTTCCTGCTTTGCTGACAAGGAAACTAAGGTGCTGGGAGGTGAAGGGACCAATTCAACGGGCAAATGTCTTTTTAGGGCAAAAAAAAATGTCACTTTCATCATCTCAAGGGTAAAGAGAAAAACCTCAGACATGCCTTTGGAGAGACATAAACTTGAGATTTCAGTGAAATTAAGCTGCCTGCTGTTAAATGTGTGGTTTTTTCATCTCACACATCTTGCCACCAAAAAGAGATTAGGTTGATACAATTAGGCTTGGTACTAACCCCCCGCGGAATGATGAGACATCTCGTGTTGGAGGTCCCCTGCACACTGCTGAGGAAAGTGCTAGATACGGCTTTGTCGCCCCCACCCACTACTCCCTCCCCCGCAAGCGACCCTCACCCTCACAGAGAGAGAGGGCCGCCAGGTGAGGGGCAGGCCCTGGCATAATGCAAGAGGAAAAATGAGAGGAAGGAAAACCAAGGAAATGCATCAGAGCCCTGAGGAAGAAATCAGAAGGACACGAGTTCAACACAGACAGAGTCCCACGTCACTCCAGGCCTAAAGATATGGCAAAGATATAGTGAGGGCTCAGGAGTTCTGATTCTCTGATTCTCTTTTAAAGCCAAAATACAAGTTGGTACAGCCAANAATGCAAGTTGGTACAGCCACTCTGGAAAACAGTGTGGAGGTCCCTTAAAAAGTTAAAAATTGAGCTACCCTATGATCCAGCCATTGCACCACTGGGTATTTAGCCCAAAGATAAAAATGTAGTGAAGAGAAAGGCCATATGCACCCCAATGTTCATAGCAGCATTGTCCACAATAGCTAAATCGTGGAAGGAGCTGAGATGCCCTTCAACAGATGACTGGATTAAGAAGATGTGGTCCATATATACAATGGAATATTACTCAGCTATCAAAAAGAATGATTTCTCAACATTTGCTGCAACATGGACGGGACTGGAGGAGATAATGCTAAGTGAAATAAGTCAAGCAGAGAAAGACAATTATCATATGGTTTCACTCATTTATGGAACATAAGAAGTAGGAAGATCGGTAGGAGAAGAAAGGGAAGAAGAAAGGTGGGGGGAGGGGTAAACAAGGGGGAATGAACCATGAGAGACTATGGACTCTGGGAAACAAACTGAGGGTGTCAGAGGGGAGGGGAGTGGGGGAATGGGATAGGCTGGTGATGGGTATTAAGAAGGGCATGTATTGCATGGTGCACTGGGTGTTATATGCAAGTAATGAATCATGGAACTTTACATCAAAAACTAGGGATGTACTGTATGATGACTAACATAATATAATAAAAAATATGATTAAAAAAATAATAATAAAAATAAAACCAAAATGTAGGGGCGCCTGGGTGGCTCAGTCACTTAAGTGGCTGCCTTCAGCTCAGGTCATGATTCCGGGGTCCTGGGATCAAGCCCCTCCTAGGGCTCCCTGCTCAGCAGGGAGCCTGCTTCTCCCTCCCCCTCTTGCTTCCCTGCTTGTGCTTGCTCTCTCAAATAAATAAAATCTTTAAAAAAAAGTAACCCACTCCAATTAAAAAGCAAAACTTAAGTAGGTTTGTGCATCTGGTGGCTTAGAAACAAGGAAGAGGGGGAAGCTTTATTTTCATTACTTTTGCATACCAGCATCTTTTCAAAAATTTAAGTATGTGACTTGGGCAAGCCATAACCGCCTCTGATGTCCATTCCTCGTTAGTAAAACTGGGGCTAAAATGGTAAAAATGATTGCCCAGAAGGCAAAGGGCTGGCCCGGATGGCCACTGGAGCCTCACAACATGTGACTATATAAACTCCCGGGAAAGAGAAGTTATTTATGTAAAAGATATATTCCTAAACAAGTTGTCACTAAGTTATGCTTAAAATGTACCACTGACTTCCCATGAGAGAAATCGCATGGTCTACGGAGCAGCGGCTCCCCGATGAAGATAACCAAAGAAGCAGCAACAGCATCACCTGGGAACTTGTTAAAAAGGCAAAATTCTCGAGCCCCAACCCAGATCTGGTGACTCAGAAACTCTGGGGGTGAGCACCAGCAATGTGGGGTTCCTGATGCACTGCTCTAGTGACTCATTTCATAAACAAAATAGATCCTAATGTATTTGTTCCAAACATCAGATGTCTCTGCAAGCATGTCTGTCACATGGTTCTAGAGCTTCCACTTTAAACTGTCGTATCCGTATCAGAGACGAAGGGAAAACTCCACACACACGGACAGGTCTCCTTGCTGTCCTGGACACTCCCACCTTAGGGCCTTTGCCCTGGCCATTCCCTCTGTCTGGGACACTGCCTTTTCCATTCCCATCCCATTTAGGACTTAGCTCCAACCTCACCTTCTGAATGAGGCCTACCCTTCACCCATGATTCCTCTTACCCTGCTCTATTATTCCCAACGTTCTTAAGTCCTTCTAAAGAGCATACAATTTCCTTATTAACGTAGAGGGCTTTCTGTGTGTCTCCTTCTAGTTGGAAGATGCAGGACAGTAATCTGTTTTGTCTGCTCAGAAAGCCTGGAACAGCACCCAGCACATAGTAGGCACTCATATATATTTGGTGAACGGATAAAGGAATCAGGCAAGCCGCAGCACAACTGTTTGGGAGTGAAGGGCACAGCCCTCCTTTACCTTACAAAGACTCCAGTGAGGGCCGACCTTTAATGAACTCAAGATGCTTCCATCTCCCGTGGAAGACTAGAGTACTACCGTCCTAGCACTGCACCTAAAGACCCAGCACTGGTGCCCACGGCACGTGCTTCTGAAGATGCCCGAACGGCTGGTAATCTTGTCTTGCAACCAACACTAAGGAAAGAGAAAGTTGCTAGAACCATGCTACAAACCAGTAGTGAAAGTGCTGGGTGTAGAAATCCTAGCCATTGGTCAAATGCCCCACCCATCTGACAATGCTTTCTCTCAGATAAAGCCTTCTCCAGTGTGTAAAAGTTAAGACTAGTAATTAGGTTGCACAACCATCAGAGTCAACTCAAATTCAAGACTTCTGCTTCTAGCTTAAAGTGGGAAATGTAAAATTGTGCCAAATGCGTATGATCTTTCCCTGGCTGGTTCAACAGGAGTGATTTGGAAGTAGGATGTCCAGTCTTTCATAACTAGCTTCGTTTTATGATATTCCCGGGAATTTCCAGTTCTAAATGTTTTTTTCTATAAAATGGTTCTACACAGAGAGCTTTAAGGTCACCACAAGGTACGAGAAAGCTCATCCCTAGAAAAGATCATGCGCACAGTAGTTTCTGCCTAATCTGAGTTTTTCTGAGTAACAGGCACAGTTATAAAATACAGTGGAGTTGAGTCAATCAAGTATCCAACCTACCTGGACATAAGTTCAGGCACCCTGCCCCTCACCATCCCCACAACACAGAGAGAAAACAGAGTTTTAGAGCCTGCATGCTCCATTTCTTTCCAAAGGCACCTGCCCTCGAGGGATCATGAAGCAGGGATGTGAATCCCTGTTCCTTCTCCCAGCGCAGGTAGTGCAGTTCTAAGTATAAGCATTTCGTCTCGACGAGTGGGATTGTGGGATTGTGGAGACTAAGATACTTTGGTTTGGTGTAGTGTGGTACGGCATGGGGTGTGGTACGGCATGGTGTGTGGTGAGGGGTGGGGTGTGGTGAAGGCTCATATGTGGAGAGGTGGGTATGTGGTGTGGTGCGCAGTGCGGTGTGTGGTGCGATGCATGGTGTGGTGTGTGGTATGGTGTGGTGTGTGGTACGGCATGGTGTGTGGTGAGGGGTGGGGTGTGGTTGGTGTGGTGTGTGGTGAAGGCTCATATGTGGAGAGGTGGTATGTGGTGTGGTGCGCAGTGCGGTGTGTGGTGCGATGCATGGTGTGGTGTGTGGTATGGTGTGGTGTGTGGTGAGGGGTGGGGTGGGGTGTAGTGAGATGTGGTATGTGGTGTGGTGTGGAACGGTGTGTGGTGAGGTATGACGTGACGTGTGGTGTGGTGTAGTATGTGGTATGGTACGGTGTGATGTGTGTGTGGTGTGGTGTGTGGTGTGGTGTAATGTGTGGTGTGGCATAGCATGTAATGGGGTGTGCTATGGGGTGTGGTGTAATGTGGTGTGGTATAGAGTGGGGTGTGGTGTGGTGTGGCGTGGTAGAGTGTGGCTTGTAAACACAATCCAAGAGTTTCATTGAGTGCCTAGTCAAAGAACAGCAATTGAGTGGAGAAAAATCAGCTTTATTGAGCTTACTGAGAGAAAGCAGTGTCCAGCACTGCGGGTAAACAGAGTATTTGATGGGCAATTTGAGGACTTTCTAGGTAATACTGACCTTCTACCATCTCTAAAACTTCACCCTCACATACTGGTAAGTCTCCTTACAGAGGAGCACCTGGCGTAGGAAGCAACGTCATAGTGACCAGGATGCTTCCTATGAGAGCAGAGGCATGTGGCAGCCAGTGGGCCTTGCTCACCAGACACTACACAGCACTTCCACACATTTCAGCATTCTCAATTTTTCTACTGCTGATGCCTACCAGAAAGCAGTCTACTCCATAATATACCAATATCTGTACTGAACTAAAACTTTTATTGTGAAAGTAATACATGAACTTTAAAAAAATGTAGCAAGGAAGAGTAGAAAATGCAAAGCAGAAAAGTATTTTTCCCATTCTAGCCTCCATTGCAGCCCGGAGTTTCTAAGAAGAAAGGGAAAGCCATATGCCAGCATGAGCCCTTAAAAGCTCTTAACTATACAGCATATGCAACGGAATCCACTTTCCTCTTGAAGACATTCTTGACTTCAATTATTACCAGTTACCAGTTGCTTTCTAGATCTGCTTCCAGTTGTTATACTAGAATTTATTTCTGTTGCTCTACCAAGTTATTACCATGGTCTCTGGGGTTCAATATTTTCATCATTTCTTGATCTTTTAGTGGTTGGCTGGAAAATACACTCCAGTAATTGTTCTCTTTTGGAAAGGCTATGCAGAAAGCAAATTTCCTGAGTCCCTACATGTCTGAAAATGTTTCTTTTACTCTCACATTTAATTATCCATGTAGCTGGTAGAACAGATACTACTACATGTCACAACATCCATCTACTCCCACCCGTGTGCTTCTCATTATAGGATCTTCTTTGGTACAGGTATCCTCTCTCTTCGTGTGTCCACTCAGGCTGATTCATGACCTGTCTACGTCAATACGCTCATCCTATTATCTTTCCAATAACTGGCTGAGGAATAAGCATGTGATAAAACTTTAGTGAACAAAACATGAAGAAAAGTATGTCAGTGCTTCTGAGTAAGAGACATTCTTGTCTTCCTCTGGAGACTGTTGTTTCTGGGTGTGGTACCTGGAAATACTGTGGACATCTTGCCACTAGAGAAGAATCAGCCTGAGGAAAAAATCCAAAAAAGTTGAAGATGATACAGCAGAATGGCAGAAGAATCAGGAAAGTTTTGTCATTTATCATCATTAAGCTGATGAATTTACCAGCCCTTGTGATGCCCTACCTCTGAATTTCATATAATGTGAGATGATACATTTCCTCCTTATTTAAGCCATTTGAGGTTGGCTTTCCGTTTCTTACAGTCAAAAGCACCCTAATTAATACAACAGGGTAGAGAATTCTTGGTTTACTTTCCTTTAGAAATTTGAAAGCATTATTCCATTGTCTACTAGCATCTAATGTTGACTACTGAAGTAATATGTGAATCTATCCCCCCAATGCTCTGTGAATAATCTGATTTTTCCTCTTGCTGAGAGTTTTCATAGTATTTGTCTTCATTTCCAGAGTAGTGAAATTCCATCAGAGTGTGTCTTAGTTTGGGTCTTTTCTCATTTATTCTGCTTAGCACTCAGTAGGCTCCTTTTAATTCAAGAATTTGATTATTTAGCACAGAGAAAGTTTATTCTATTATTTCTTTGATGATTTCCTTTGTATCTATTATACACATATTGGACCTTCTCAAATCATATTTATTGTCTTTTTATATATCTCTTATACTCGCTATCTTTTTTTTTTAAGATTTTATTTATTTATTTGACAGAGACAGACAGCCAGCAAGAGAGAGAACACAAGCAGGGGGAGTGGGAGAGGAAGAAGCAGGCTCCCAGAGGAGAAGCCTGATCTGGGGCTCGATCCCAGAATGCTGGGATCATGCCCTGAGCCAAAGGCAGACGCTTAACGACTGCGCCACCCAGGCACCCCTATACTCGTTATCTTTTTGTACTAAGTTCGGAAAGATTTTTTTTCACCTTCATCTTCCCGTTTACTCATTTATAATATATCAGTGTCCTCTCTGTTCTCCAGACACTTTACTGAATTTTTAAATTGCAACAATCATATTTTTAATTTCTGAGAATTCTTTTCTTCTAATTACATCGTTTTCATAGCAATATGTCCGTATTTTATCTATGTGAAAATCTCTGAATTGCTTTTACTATTTCCATAACCTCTCAGGTGATTTCTTGTTTGTTTACCTTGGTCTTTGTTCTTTACGGTGTTGATTTCCCTCAGATGTCAGGTGGTCCTTAGTTGACCATCTATATTTATTGATGAAGGACTTTGTAGATAGGATAGGCAGCTCATTGTAAGTTTGCTTTATGGTTAAGAAGGTCTATTTGCTCTGAATATTAAGGCAGGCTACAGCCTTTGTGTGGAGAGATCCTTCTCTTTGGAATACCTGGGTGGAGAGCAGGCAGGTGGGTTTGGAACTCCCACCACTGTCAAGCAAAAATGGGCACTGAAAAGTATTTTCCTCCTAGCTGAGATGGCTTTCCTTTTTACACTCTGGCTCAACCCCCAGGATTTCCATTATATCCTCCTGGTCTGCTTCAAGTATTATTCTGCCTTGCTCCCTTGCTCCAACTTCATACCTTGAGCTTTCCTTTAGCAAACCTTTCGGAAGTTCATAAAAACAATTCTTAGAATTCAAACTGCTCTATACACATCTAAGAAAGGAAGGAGTTACTTAAGCCAAAATGTCCTGAGGACATCTTGCTGCCTCAGCTCACTTTGATCCTCTATATGTACCAACCCCCAGCTTAGAGCCCCTCCCGAGAAAGTCTCCCTCCTTGGGTTCCCCCATTTGAGTTCTAGGCCATGGTGTCCTATTATATATTGAACCTTAGAAATAATAAAATGCAAGCCCATCTAATTTCCATCTTCCAGAAACTTGATAAAATCTTTTGTCTACCCATAGCACTCTTTCCTGTTTTCAGAGCTGTCATGGATTCATTTTTTTCTACATATCTTTAACTGTCATTTCATGGTTTCTAGGAAGGCAGGGGAAGCAAACGAATGTACCCAAGTCTGTTATCTTGAACCAGAATTCTTAATACATTTCTATGAACACAAATCAACTTTTTATTTCCACTTTTTGACAATGTGAGGGGTTTTGGAGTGTCTGGGAATTCCCTGAAATTGCATGCCAAATTTGATATGTATGTGCATACACATGCATATTTCTACAGAAACAGTCATAGTTCTCATCACATGCTCAAGTGGTCTGTAACCCAAAGCAGGTTAGGAAACTAAGGGGAAATGGAGAAGACAAACAACTGAATGTTCTTGGTGCAAGTGAAATCCATATAACGTGGGGGGAAGGGTGTGGGCAATGGTTAGAAGTAAAAATTGGTGTACCGAGTAAAAAAAAAAATTGAATTTAAACAAGTGTATAAAATCAAATACATTTTTGTCCTGACCCCCCACCCATTCCCTCCAAAGTCAGAAATTCAATCTAGGTTATTCCCAGGTAAACCCAGTCACTTCTGGGTAAAAGCAATTATTTCAAACTAAAACTTGGTGAATTCAAAATATCATCCACTATCATCCTTCTTGCCAAGGTTCTATAAAACATGGCTCAGGCATTTGGGCACCTGGTGCCTGCCCTGGATTCTACTGCACTGCCTTCCTCCCACCCAAACTTAAGTCATGGGTCTCTGTCCCCACCAAATCCTTCACTGAGGTCCTTGGTTCTCATGTTGGTCTTCAAGCATCAAATCTAGAAGGGTCATCTGCACCCTTTAAACCTCAACCACATGTTCCTTTGGACTCTCTGACTTACTCGCTCTCAATGTCTTTTCCCACTTTTCTCTTCGTTACTTCAAGCACCTTGCCAAGACCAGGAGTTCTGGACACTATTCTGTGCTACTCTCCAATCTCAATCTTAGACATGTCACTCTGGCCTTTTGTACTTTTGTTGGTGCTGTACCATGATGGCACAAAGAACTTCTCTACAACGCTTCACCCTGGGAAACAGCAGGAATGAGAGTGAGGTAATGATGTCCTTGCTCTTGGATTCACCTCACCCCACCTTCAAGAATCCGACCACGGCATAAAGATAGGACACTGGATCTCTTTCCATGAATCCATGCAATATAAGCTGTAAGCACATCTCATCTGGTTCTTCCCCATTCCTATTTTAGGCCATGTTTAGTTAGTTTATAGATCAAGGTAGTTTTGTTCCTCGTCTACACTGCCATATTTATTGATTCTAAGATGTACATTTCTTTACACATCTCTTAAATTGGGGTATATCTTACAACTCATAACATATTTAAGGAAACATGATATTTCCAATCTGTGGTTTATGGCATAACTTTATCCCTTATGTATTAGTTTGCTAGGGCTGCCATAAACTGGGAGCTTTAAAAAACCCAGAAATTTATCATCCAACCCAGAAATTTATAGTTCCAGAGGCTGAAGTTTGAAATCAAGATATTGGCAAGATTAGTTCCTTCTGAGGGTTTAGCAAAGGGTCTGTTCTAGGCCTCGCTCCTTGGCTTATAGATGGTCGTTTTCTTCCCACATGTCTTCACATGATCTTCCCTCTATGCATATCCCTGTGTCCACATTTCTTCTCCTCTTCTATAAGGACATCAGTCACTTTGGACTAGAGCCCATCCTAAAGACCTCATTTTAAGTTGATTACCTCTATAAGTCCCTACCTCCAAATAAAGTCACATTCTCAGGTACTGGGGGTTAGTATTTCAACATATGAATTGTGGGGGAAACACACTTCAACCCAGAACACCTTGATTCCTTCAAAGAGATTCATTTTTGATGTTCATTATCCAACTCTCACAAATCAAAAGGCTCGCTGGTCTCTGCTATGAACACACACACACTCACTCACACTCACACACACACACTCTCACACACATACACACACTCACACACACTCTCACACACACTCACACGCACTCACACACACATATATAAAATCTCGGTAGAAACCCCGTTTCATTATCTTTACATTTCTGCTATAACAACCCAAATGCTCCCAGGCAATGAATTAATAACAGAACAAGTGGGGGCATCGGTAACTTTAAAGGATGGGGAGGAAAGAAATCTCCATTAATATTTCAAAGTTTTTTCCAACTTCATTAAATCAGCCCAAGGTGCTGAATTCACTGGGTCAACCCTGTAGCAGTCTGCCACTTCCACGGAATGCTTTATCTGCCTCTCAAAATT
Organism: Ailuropoda melanoleuca; assembly: GCF_002007445.2. NCBI lineage: Eukaryota > Metazoa > Chordata > Mammalia > Carnivora > Ursidae > Ailuropoda > Ailuropoda melanoleuca. Next base: position 18,683,990 of record NC_048219.1, read on the forward strand.
CTCCACTGAACCACTTCCTGACAGCACAGCAGTAGAAAGACACCCCAGGAATTCTGAAGACATAACCCAAAGCAGCTTACTCGGAGCATGAAATTTTTATATCTCCTGTTTAATCTTTAAATGCCATGTGAATTGTATTCTTCAACCATGTGGCAGTAGTTCTAATGAGGAAGAAAAATCCGAGACAATTTTCCCCCAAAGTTCCAAGTAACATCCAGGAAGATGTGCCCAGTTTATCCTATGATTTCATGTGCCCCTGGCATGGTGCCCCATGTTTGAGAAGCACAGCTTTCACTGGAGGAAACAGGAAGTTCCCCAGATAAAGGGGTTTTGTTTGTTTCCAGCAGAGAAGACTCTTCATTCTGGCACTGCCAGGAAACCAGTCCTTTTCCACCCAAAGGACAGCATTTCCTGAAGAGCAGAGACATGTTCCTTCCCAGCTGGTGCAGAGTCGGCGAGGTGGAAAGATAAAGGCATGCCACAAAGTTAACCCCAGAGCTGTACGTGAGCAAGGAGGCGCACATCACAAGGAAGGGGGCAAGCAGGGGTTAGAGTTCGGGGAGAAGGAGAAAAACCAACAGCCGATGGCACAGAGCAAAGAGGTGAGCAGAGTGTGCAAAGCGACAGCAGGAAGGCAGGAAGAGAAGGGTCAGAGGCGATGAGTGGAAGACAATCTGTGGCAAAGATCAGCAAAGCCTGAAATAATGGGGAGACAGCAGAGCACAGATAAAACTGGGCCACCAAAAGCACCTGCATCCTGAGCTCCAGAGGGTCCTTAGCGCTGCTCCAAAGAAACTTCCCCTCCATCAGCCCAGGGCCGCCACTCTGTCCTCTCATCGCCATTAGCTTGTGTTGTGATGTCCCCTGAAGCACAGCTTCTGGGCACCAACGAAGCTGAAGATGCCAGGTGGTTTCCAGAATTAACTCCAAATTCTGTGAACCATTGATAAACACAGGCCTGAAAATCACTTAACCAACCTTGAATTAATGCAAGCCAGTGACAAGCATCTTCCCCCAAATTCAATGAGTTGAAAAACAATTCTTGGGGGCGCCTGGCTGGCTGAGTCAGTACAACACACGACTCTTGAGCTCCGGGTTGTGAGTTTGAGCCCCACATTGGGATTACTTTAAAAACAAAAACAAAAACAAAAAAAAACCCCACAGCTCCTTGTTGGTTTTCAGTTGTATCTCTTGGATTGTTCAGCATCAAATCTGAGTGTGTTACGGGCTGGGTTCCTGTACAGTCCCATCCAGAAAGGTCCCACTCTGCGGCTTTCGTCCTTCCCTACTCTGCTCACATACAGGGTGCAGGGGGGCCCCCACATCTGTGGCTGCCAGACCGGCACTGGCCTCCAAAGGCCCATGGCGCCCCCCACCCCCAGAGCAGCCAAGCAGGGGAGAAAGTGAGACGGCTCCTGCAGATCATTCTTCAGGAAATCCCTGGGCTCCTGGCCAGTCACACCAAAGCCTGACAGCACCACAACCAGAGCAAAGAAATAAAAGCCAAGCTCTTCTCTTCTGATTGTAAGGAGACAATTCTCAGTTCGAAAACCCCAGGTGTGCAAGGAATGCAACTTTACTGTTCTCTAATCATTTGATTTATATTTAAATCCTCCGTTTGGTAATTGCACACAATTCAAAGTCTCTCCCCCAGCCTCACCTCCGCAGAGTTACATGGACATTCCGGGGCCTTACTCAGTGAGTGCCAGGGTGCCAGCGGCAGAGGGGCACCTGCTCCTCCGAGATGCCCCCATCCCCCAGCCTCTGCCCACACTTCCTCTCTCCCCTTCAGCCCTGGATCACTGGTCTACTCAGAGTCCCACAGAGACCTCCCAAGCGCAGACCTCCTCAGCCTTCTCTAAGCCAAGCTCCAGAAGCACCTTCCCTGCCCTTTGCTGCGCAAGGGCTCTGGGAAATGCTTGGGGTGGGGGGCGGGTCCAGGCTTTGGGAATCAGAGTCACACCGCTGCCCTCGGCTTTGCCTAAATACAGGAGCGCAGCTTTCCTCAGATCCCCGGACTTGTGAGGGGCTTACGTAGTCACCGCCGTTCACGATTCAGCCTAGACACGCAGCCAGCCTCCTTGGGGGCCACAAACGTGGGCCTCTCCTCCTTCCCCTCTAACTTCCCCCTCCCCTCACCAAGGGCACCATTACTGCACTGGGAAAGGGCAGGGAGAGGGGGGAGATGGAGGGTGCTAGAAAAGTCTTCTCTTGCCCATCGGGCACCCTTCTAAATCTACTGTCTATGCACTGAGTGCTTTGGTGCCCCCACGAGGACCAGGATTTGGAAAATCAAAAGCCAAGCATTGATTTGTGGATTCCGCTATGTCACTTGCCCCTCCCCGCCCCCAGGCAATGAACGCAGAATGCCCTAGCTGCCTAGGCAGGGGGATGTGCCATAAGTAAAAGGAACCAGAGGGACAAAAACCTCAGTGAATAACTAGAAATGGTGTCCTGCCACACCTCCCCTCGTCCTTCAGCTGCCTGCATGGCTATGGCACTGTCTGTTTTCCTGTCATGCTCTGTCCCTTTTGAACTTCCCCCTTCCAAAGTCCTTAGTGAAAACATCAAATAATTACATGCTGTAATTGCTGGTTGCACAGGGACTGGAGGAAAGGGCAAAGGGGCTTTTGGCGAGTCACATCGGGGTGAAACAGCATGAAAGTCCAAGGAACAGCAAAAAGCAGAATGTGCTTAAGAAGTAGAGGGCAAGTATCCCATTTATGTTTAAAAAAGACTTCATATCTGGATGTACAGACATGAGCAAACGTACAGAAAATCACGGGAGAGCAGTGAAATTGGGAAGGGGACTTCCACATTCTTCCCTATATGCTCTATATCATTTGAATTATTTCCAAGGAGAACCTATCTGTGTTCTGCAGAAAAATGAAAGGTAGGATGGAAAAGCAGCAGATAAAGGTAGATAGGACAGGCAAGAAGGATGGGGGAAAATGCCTTCATTAGGAGTTTCATTCTTGTCATGAAGCTGGCAAAATACATACAGAATTTAATAGTCCCGATTAGAATCTTTCAACTAGTAAAGCAACACAAACTTGTTGTAGGACATTTGGAAAATGCAAAGAAATATAAAATATAAAAATGAAGATTATCAGTAATCCCACCCCCAAGAGACAGCCAGTGTTGACACTTTGGTCTACTTTCTACCAATCTTAATACATGTCTCATGAATATTTTTACTTATATGGGAATATTTTTACTTATATTCTCTGTAAGAAACTTCGTTTTGCTTTTTTGTAATTTTTGTCACTGTTTTTCTACCTACAAAAGTAATATGTTCATTATTGTAAAGAAAAAATTCAGATATCTATAAAGGGATATTTCTCATTATCTCCATGGTTAATAGTTTGGCGTATATGTTCCCAGTATTTTCCAATAAAATACATATTTATTAAAGGAGATAATAAATGTTCATCAACTTACTTTTTTCATTTAGCAATCAGTCTCTCCTGGCCATCTGATTTTTTCAGTTGATGCAGAGCATTATCATTCTTTCTACCGGACATAGTACATTTTAGTAAACAGAGTATACCTTATTTAACCAGTGATATATTAATAGACACTTAAAATATCTCCAATTTTAACTATCACAAAAAATGCTTTATTGAATATTTGGTATAATTTCACACACTTATGCAAATATTTTCTGAGATAAAATTGCTGGAAATTGATTGTTATGTCAAATAGGATGCACATTTAAATTTTAAAGGATGTTGCCAAAGGCCTCCAAAAATGCTGTAGAAATAGTTCCAACAACAGGGTATGAGAGTACTCTTCTGAAAAATCTTAGCAACACTTGGTATTATCGATCTTTTGATATTTGATGACATGACTGACAACACGTATTATTATTTTACAAATATTTTCCTTACCTTGACATTTACCTTTGATTTAATTACAATTTTAATTGTGCTTTTTGAAGAAATTTTTAATTTTATTCGGTCCAATTTATGGCACCAAGATTTTCAAAATGTTGACCCATATTTAACTGTGGAGTTTTCATCTTATATTTAAATATTGAATCTAGCTGTAGCTTACTTTGGCTTAAGAACTGAAGTAAAGATCCAGGTTCTCTTAAATAAAAAATTTAATGAAGCATAAGTTATATACAGAGAAGGGCACAAAGCATAAATGCACAGGTTAACGAATTTTCACAAAGTAAATTTCATGCGCCCCATGTGCCACACCTCCGTCTGCCACAGCACGAGCCACGCCATCCCGTGCAGAAAACAGAACATGGCCCACACCCGAGAAGCCCCCTTAATTTCCCCTTCCAGTCATTACCTCCCCGAGGCAAACACTCTCCTGATTTATATCATGAAAGATTAGTTCTGCCTGTTTTGGTATCTGGCTTCTTTTTCTCTGCACCACACTTGTGAAGTTCATCCATGTCCGTGTATGTAGGTATAGATTACTTATTCTCATTCCTGTATGCATTCCATCGCATGAATATACTATGATTTATTTATTCATTCTCATGCCTTTGAACATTTGGGTTACTTCTGGTTTAAAGTCATTAATAACATAATAAGAGTGCCATGAACACTCTTACATGACTATTTATAACCATGTATACAAGTCTGCTGGGTATCTACCTAGGCATGGAATTTGGAGTATGCAGTATGTGTCTTCAGCTTTAGTAGATGCTACCAGCTTTCCAAGGTGGTTGTACACTCCCACCGATAATATATGAGCCCAATAGTTCCTGTTCTTGCCAACACTTGGTATTACCTGACTTTTTAATTTTGTCTGTTCTAGTGGCTATGTAGAGATACTTATTGTAGCTTTAATTTGAATTTCCCTGAGAACGAATGAAGTTGAGTACCTTTTAATATATTTATCGACCATTCGAACACCCTCTGTGTGAACTATTTACTTCTTTTTGGTCCTTTTTTTGTCTATTTTCCTACTGGGCTACTTGCTTTTCTCTTATTGGTTTTTAGTTCTTTACAACATTTTCTACTCTATGGCTTGCCCTTTCATTTTCTTCATGGTGTCTTTTGATGATCAGAAGTTCTTGATTTCAATCTAATCTAGTTTATCAATATTTTCCTCTATAGTTAGTGCTTTTGTGTCTTCTTTAAGAGATGTTTGCTATCCCAAGGTTACACAGATACTCTCTTATGCTTCCTCCTAAGACCTTTGTTGTCTTACCTGTCATAGTTAGATTTACAATGAGCTGGAATTAATTTTTGTGAAATGGTTTGAGGCAGAGGTCAAGGTTCATTTTTTCCATACGGATATGAAATTGAACCAGCACTGCTTATTGAAAAGACATCCTTTCTCTTCTACATTTCAGGGTCACCTTTGTTGTAAATCAGGTGATCATATAAGGGTCTCTTCCTTAATTTCCTAATATGTTTCACTGGGCCCTTTGAGTATTCTGGCACAAATACCACAGTCTTAATTACTATAGCTTTATCATAAGTCTAACTGTCTGGTAGTGGGAGTGCTCTCAGCTTTGTTCTTATTCTTCATAATTGTCTTAGCTAATTTTGGCTCTTTTCCTCTTCATACAAATTTCATAGTCAGTTAATATCCATTTAAAAAGCCTGTTGAGGGGCGCCTGGGTGGCTCAGTCGTTAAGCGTCTGCCTTTGGCTCAGGGCGTGATCCCAGAGTCCCGGGATTGAGCCCCACATCAGGCTCCTCCGCTGGGAGACTGCTTCTTCCTCTCCCACTCCCCCTGCTTGTGTTCCCTCTCTCACTGGCTGTCTCTCTCTGTCAAATAAATAAATAAAATCTTTTTAAAAATAAATAAATAATAAAAAGCCTGTTGAAATTTTGAATGTTTGCATAATTTACAGCTAAATTTGGAAGAATTAACATCTTTACAACACTGAGTCATCCAGTCTATGAACATAGTATATCTCTCCATCTACTAAAGGCTTTTTAAATTTCTCTCAATACATATTCTTGTTTTCAGTGTAGAGATCCTGTACTTCTCTATTACATTTATTCCTATGAATTTGGTGTTTTTAAGGCTATTGTAAAAGGTATCATTTTTTAAATTTCATTTTCTATTCTTTGTTACTAGTATACAGAAGTATAATTGATTTTTATATATTGATCTTGTATCCATCATCCTTGCTAAATTTTCTTATTAATTCCAAGAGCTTTTCTAAAGATTCTTTTAAATTTTCTGAATACACAATCATTTTGGCTCCTAATAGTGACAGTTTTATTACTTTCTCTGCCCTTGCTGCAATGGCTAGAAGTTCTAATGCAATGTTAAATAGAAGTCGTGATAGCAGACATCCCAAAGAGAAGGCTTTCAACATTCCACCACCAAGTATATATTTGCTTCAAGTTATTTGTAGGTACTCATTATCAAATTAAGGAATTTCCTTTGCTAAGACTTATTCTTTTTATCATGAATCAATGTTGAATTTTATCAAATCTTTTTTCCGCATATTGAAATGATTGTATATATTTTCTCTTTATTCTGTTATTTTGGGGAATCATTTGACTTCTTTTCAAATGTTAAACTACCTGTGAATTCCTGAAACCTGTTCCACCTGGTTATGGCATATTATCCTTTTTATACATTATTGAATTCATTTTTGCTATATTTTGTTTAGGATTTCTGTATCAATGTCCATGATACAGGATATAGGATTTCTGTATCAATGTCCATGATACAGGATCTTTAATTTTCTTTTCTTGTGATGTCCTCATCAGTTATTGGTATAAAGGTTTTTCTCGAGAATGAGAAAATATAGCATTTTTGCTATATTTTGTTTAGGATTTCTGTATCAATGTCCATGATACAGGATATAGGATTTCTGTATCAATGTCCATGATACAGGATCTTTAATTTTCTTTTCTTGTGATGTCCTCATCAGTTATTGGTATAAAGGTTTTTCTCGAGAATGAGAAAATATAGCATTTTTGCTATATTTTGTTTAGGATTTCTGTATCAATGTCCATGATACAGGATATAGGATTTCTGTATCAATGTCCATGATACAGGATCTTTAATTTTCTTTTCTTGTGATGTCCTCATCAGTTATTGGTATAAAGGTTTTTCTCGAGAATGAGAAAATATAGCATTTTTGCTATATTTTGTTTAGGATTTCTGTATCAATGTCCATGATACAGGATATAGGATTTCTGTATCAATGTCCATGATACAGGATCTTTAATTTTCTTTTCTTGTGATGTCCTCATCAGTTATTGGTATAAAGGTTTTTCTCGAGAATGAGTGAGGACATGTTACATCTTTTTCTATTCTCTGGGAAAATGTGTAAGATTGATGTTATTACTTCATTTAAACATTGGGAAGACTTTATCAGAGAGACCGTATGGGCCTATAGAGCCTCTTTGTTTGTTTATCTGTTTGGTAGGAAGGTCTTTAATAATGAATTCAATTCTTTAATACCTATAGCTCCATTCAGATTTTTTTTTTCTCTTCTTGTGTTAGTTTTGATATGTCAGGCTTTCTGGCTGGCTCAGTTGGTAGAGCATGCAACTCTCGACCTCAAGGCCATGAGTTCAAACCCCATGTTGGGCATAGAGCCTACTTAAAAAAATAATAATAGCAATCTATTTTATCCTTAAACATATAACCACTTCCTCAAAAACACTTGTTAAATAATATGTCTCTTAGAAACTGTAATATGCTACCTCTATCATTCGAATTTCATTTAATAAACCATCCAAAAATATGGATCAGCTCAAACCATGACCCAGACATCACTCCAGTGCTAGGAATAAGCATTAAATAAGACAACATTCCTCCTTTCAGAGCTTAAACTTAGTGAAGAAAACAGACAATAAACAAGATCGTGACAAGTATTCTGAGGAATACAGCAGCGCAAGGGTGTGAAGAGGGGGAAGGCAAGGACTATTTTACATGCAAGAATCAGAGGAGGTCACTTTGAAGAGGTTATATCTGATCATAGACCTACACGATGTGACAGAATGAGCCATAACAAAATCAGAAGGAAGAAATGCAAAGGCCCTCAGGTACTAAATGTACTTGGGACAGTCCAGAAAGAACAAAGAGATCAGTGCAACTGCAGCACAGTAAGAAAGAGAGAAAGCAGCAGAAGATAAATTTAGAAACCTAGGCAGGAGCCAGATTGTACGCAGTCCTATAGAGTGTGGTAATGATTTGGGGTATCTGAAACGTAATGGGAAAACACTGGCTTTGAGCAGGCAAGTAACATGATATCATTTATGTTTTAAAAGATCCTCTAGGGGCGCCTGAGTGGCTCAGTCAGTTGAGCATCCAAATCTTGACTTCAGCTCAGGTCATGATCTCAGATTTGTGAGATCGAGCCCCACATTGGGCTCCAGCACCGGGCATGGAGTCTGCTGAAGATTCTCTCTCTCCCTCTCCCTCTACCTATCCTTCCCCTCTCCCTCTCTTTAAAAAAAAACCAAAAACAAAAAACAAAAGAAAAACAACCCTCCTGTAACTATGTGTGTAGAATAGACCAGGGGAGGCTACTGCAATAATTCAAGCAAAGGATGGTTATGGCCTGGTTGATGGTGGGAACAGTGGAGGCCAGGTTAAGTGCTGAGATCCAGTCTATGTTTTGAAGACAGAGTCAACAGGACTTCCTGTTGACCTAAATGTGGGAGTTATAGGAAAGAGAAGACTCAAGGATAATTTCTAGGTTTGGGGGCTCAACAATTGGGTGGATGGTAGTGCCCTTTTATGAGCCTGAGAATAAAGGGAAAGGAGCAGGTTTGGGAAGTTGAAAATCAGGAGTTTGGTATAAGACATGTTAAGTTTCAGATCTTGTTAGACATTCCAGTGTAGCATCAAAGTAGGCAAATGAATATATGGGTCTGAATTGCAGAAGAATGATGAAAACTGGAGATATAAACTTTAGAGTCATGCACAAATAGATATTTAATACCATAAAACAGGAAAAATTCACCTAGGTATGGGGAGAAGAGGTCCAAGACCTGAGCCCCGAAATACTTCAACTTTAAAAATTGGGAAGAGAGAATCCACAGCAAAGATGACAGAGGAATATCCAATCCAATGAGGTGAAATTCCCATACGTGTGTGAGTGTTTCTGAATTCAACACTCTTCTTTCCTGGTCCTTCTGTCGATTCCTGTGTCAGTTTTGATTCCTTCAATTCCAAATAACAAACAATCCAACTCAAACAAGCGTAAGCAATGGAAGAAAAGCCAGGTATGGCTCTAATAATGTCACTTGGATGCAGTTTCTCTCCTATGCTTTCTTTTTTTTTTTTTTAAGATTTTATTTATTTATTTGACACAGAGACAGCCAGTGAGAGAGACAGCCAGTGAGAGAGAGACAAGCAGGGGGAGTGGGAGAGGAAGAAGCAGGCTCCCAGCAGGGGAGCCTGATGTGGGGCTCGATCCCAGAACGCCGGGATCACACCCTGAGTCGAAGGCAGATGCTTAACGACTGAGCCACCCAGGCGCCCCTCTCTTCTATGCTTTCTAACATGGTGACTTCATTGTTGGTTTCGTGTAATAATGACAAGGCTGGGGTCCCACAACAGGGAGGAGGGGAGCACTAGTGACCAGGAATGACCTCAAACCAAATTCATGGCTACAGTTCTGTAAAATCAAGGTGGTATAAAACAATACTCAAAATCTGTGCAAAGGCTGGCCAGTGATTACAACCTACCTTTTCCTTTTCGTCTTTCAGTACTTGGGCAACCTTCTCTGCTGTCTCTAAGTGGGGGAGGNTGATGTGGGGCTCGATCCCAGAACGCCGGGATCACACCCTGAGTCGAAGGCAGATGCTTAACGACTGAGCCACCCAGGCGCCCCTCTCTTCTATGCTTTCTAACATGGTGACTTCATTGTTGGTTTCGTGTAATAATGACAAGGCTGGGGTCCCACAACAGGGAGGAGGGGAGCACTAGTGACCAGGAATGACCTCAAACCAAATTCATGGCTACAGTTCTGTAAAATCAAGGTGGTATAAAACAATACTCAAAATCTGTGCAAAGGCTGGCCAGTGATTACAACCTACCTTTTCCTTTTCGTCTTTCAGTACTTGGGCAACCTTCTCTGCTGTCTCTAAGTGGGGGAGGAAGAGATGGTTTTACTTCCGGTTCACCTTTACCCTGAGTAGTTCCAGCTTTACATGGAAATAGTCTCCTATGAGACTCTCCACCTTGAGCAAGCTACAGACTTTGACTTCTAACCTCCTTGTCCTGCAAGGCTGCCAAAACCAAAGCCCTGTCTCACTAGGATCAACAAACGTTCTCAGGGCAAAAGCATCCAGTGATCGGCGTACCCTTCTAGGTTTCCACTAGACCTTCGATTTCCACCGTCTAGTCCCTTTGTCTTTTCTCAGTTCTTTAGGACTTTTAAGGAAATTTAATTTTTTTTTAATTTAAAAATATCCCCAAACATTTTAAAATTTTTCAGCAGGAACTTTGGTCCACATAACCTTGCCTACCATTATCAGAAACCGAAGGCAACCACTTCCTTCTTCGTTACCATTAGATGAGTTAGTTTTCCTTGGCAGTTACAGTATTTGCATGAGGTTCCTCTGGCCAGGGGAGGGGAGGACAACCACGATTCTTTTTTAAATGAGCTATTTTTTTTGCAAACCAAAAGCCCTCTTCCTCCCTGCTCCCACAGAGACAGAATACTTCCCATAAACATGGTGTCTTGCCCGTGTGGTTTTTCAGGTAACCCCACTTCTTTTGCTTCTTTGAGCCAAACTATATCCGGGAGGGTATATTCCTCTAGCTGCACACCCAGTTCCCACCATACTTGCTACAAGCAAGGGATAGAGCTTTTTCACATCGAGTTGAACTTTTTACCTAAAAGAGCATGATTTTCTAGAACTTTCTAAGATCTGTAGCTACTGGGCTCTCTCACCGTCTCCATTCTGCTTCTCTTCATTTCCTCCCACAAGGCTTCCACCTGATCTCATCTATTCTAGACTCTCTTCACACACATTTTGAAGCCTCTGGATTAAATTTCTCTCCTAATTTTGCCAAAAATAGAATAGTTTACAAGGTTTTCATCATTATTTTTTCACCTCCCTTGTTGTTTTTGAATGTTTTTCAGGAAAATAAGGGGAAATGCCAACTAGCACAGCAATGTTTTTATTCAAAGGTTGGAATCATCTTGACTCCTCCCTTTCTCTCACATTTAATAGCAAATACATCTTCAAATCCTGTCAATTCTACCTTCAAAATATATTCAGAGCTTCTCCACTTCTCACCACCTCCACTCTACCCTAATCTAAGCCACCACTGTATTTTATCTGGACTACTGCACTGCCTCCTAATTAGTTGACCTGGATTCACCTTGGCTGCCTTACTGTCTATTCTCCATACGGCATTTACATTTTTCAAGACAGAAGCCAGATCATGCCACTTGTGCTCAAAATCTTCCAATGGCTTCCTATCTCAGTAGAATAAAATCAGTCTTTAATATAGATATGAAGCCCTCCATTCCTTCCAACTCCCCCTCTCCCATTATTCATTGCATTCCTGCCACAATACCCTCCTTGCTGTTCTTCAAACAAGTCGAGCATATTTCAACCTCAGGGCCTTTACACTTGCTGAACCCTCTGCAGGGAATGCAGCACCCCTACGTTTCCTCATGGCTTATTCCTCACTTCCTTCACATCTCTGCTCAATAGTAGTGTGTCAAGAGTCTGTCCTTGAACAACCTAACATAACAGCATTACCCCCAACATCCACTCTGTTTCCTTACTCAGTTTATATTTCTTCCCTGCACTTATCACCACCTTATATATTTTATGTTTATTTGGTTTTTTGTTCGGAGTTCTCTGTTTTCCCCCCACCCAAATACAGGCTCTATGAGAACAAAACCTCTGTCTGTTTTTATTCCAGGATCTATCACAAGAATCTAGAACAGTGCCTGGCCCTATAGTAAGCACTCAATAAATACCACAGAGTGAAGCCTGTGGCTAGAGGAACGCCACTGCGGGAAGTCCAGTGAAAGCAGAGACCGGGCAGCTCCACTCCTCCTGCTGCCACACGCTCTCTCACCTCCGTGCCATCTCCCTGCCATCCAGCTTCTTTGCTCACTCACCTACCTTTCCAGTGTCACTACTGTCAGCCCAAGTCCAGAAATCCTTCCTGCCTGAGACTCCTCAGCTCAACCGATTCAGTGTCCAAATCCCAAATATCTAACTGGTCCACCTTAGTCCAAGAACCCACCCAGAGTCCAATTAGCCATTGCTGGGGGTGGGGCAGAAGGAGGGTGTGGCTGTGTCTGTTCCTATGCCAAGTACAGTCACCCTCTCTAGGCGCTCTACAAAGGGGAAAATCGCTGGGGAGAAGTCATTTAAATACAGAACAAGCCTCCAGTAACGCATCCCTGACACGGGGCGGGGGGGGAGATATGTGTCCCTTCTATAAGGGTACCTCTAGGTCAAGCTCCTCCCACATCCTGGCAAGTAACACCAGTGAGTGAAGAGGGCGGCGTGGCAAGATGGCTAGCCAGAAGCAGCCACTCTGACTAACTGCCCCCAAGGAGGGATGTGGGCCTGGTGTCCCCAGATCTTCTGAGGGCTCAAGAGAAGCCAAGAAATCTGGACATTTCAGTGGGAAATCTCCCACTTTTTAAATGATGGCAACTAATCCAATTTTTAAAAAAAATAAAACACGGTGCAGACCAGATGAAACGCATCTGCTGACCAAATTTGGCTCAGGGCTACCGGTGTGTGATTCTGTTTTATACAGTCAGCTCAAAAATAGGACACCAGTAATTCACCACACTCGAAAGCAATGTTTCCCAGGTGGGTCAGTGTGAGGATTTCATTAGCTGGAGTAACCAGGCCTCTCCGCCCCGTTCGCAGCACCTGCCCCATCCTCTCCACCAACCCTCCTACAAACTCCCACCAACTTTTCACCACGAGAGACAAGGTTTAGTGGAAAGCATTCAGGCTTCAGAACCGAACAAACCTGGGTTAAAACCCAGGGCTACCTCCTAGCATTCCTTAACCTCTGTAAGCCTCGGTTTCTTCATCCGCAAAATGGGAATACTAAGTCCTACTTAGAAGGGTCTTCAGGAACAGAGGTAATGTGAGCAAAGTGCCTGGCGCCCAATAAAGGCCCAGAGCAAATAACTGCTGTTCACACATTAGGAGCTGCTTTCCCCGTGGGAAGGTGTTTGACACCTGAAAACCCACAACTGCAGATGCGCGATGTTCGGGATCAGCTGATGCCGCCTAAACCTCTCCGTGGAATAAAGAAAGGGTGAAAGTGTGTTCAGTAAGTAAACTAAGGATGGAAATACAGCCCTTCAGGGCTCCGGAACTTCACACTACGGGTGCTGCTTGTGAACTTGGTCCAGAACGTCTACACGCGAAGAAACCAGCACTAATTAAAATTTGCAGACATCAATTATCTGATTATTCAAGAACTCTCTCAACTTCTAAAGTCATTTTTTGTATGCATATTTCAACACCGAAGTCAAGTCAATGCACGCCAATTCTCCAATGGCCTAAAACAAAACAAAAAAAAAAATTAATTCTGTAGCTCCCGGAGACACAACTTAAAAAGAAAACCCTGTTGGCCAAGTGCAAACTGTAATGGTGTCCCCATATGGTGTGGACTGCCAGTGACGACAACAGGCCAGCCCTACGTCCACCAACAAACACAGGGGAGCCACCACTGCAAACAAGGATCCATAACCCCTGGAAATAATGCCTCCCTCGCCCACCCCTACCGCACCCTGTGCTCTCCAGGCAGTGAAGACCCCTCAGGCCAGGACCAGAGGGCCACACAGAACACCTGGCTTCATACCATACAGCACACATCTCATGAGCCACGCAACAGGAAGGGGGTCATCCTACAAGGAGACATGCCAATGAAGCGCCCTCCAGGAACCGAGGGGACCCTCAACTGCGAAACCCAGAAACACATTTCTACCAGCAGAGACTCCAAGTAGGCTTGTCCACCGAGCAAGCTTCGAAAGAACGGAACTTGTCCCCAGTCGCCTGCACTCTCCCCTACCCCCAAGAAGAGCCAAGCGCCCCCATCCCGGATGTGCCTGGGCCTAGTCCTGTCTCCTGGGCTCTCGGGGCTCTCAGAATTGTCCATGTCCATTACCAGCTATCCTCCAGGGAGACCCAAGCACCGGAAAATCACTTCCCTCCCTCATTGCCAAGCCTCTCCTAGGAGGCAGGTGATCAGGAATTATGTAAGCTATTTTCTAGATTTAAAAAAGAAAAAAAAAGAGTGGGGAGGGAGTCTGAGAGGGGTGGAGCAAAATTCAAGATTGGCCAGGAGCTGACAACCCCTAAAGCTGGGCAGCATCGGGTGAACAGGGGTCTGTCATAGGCTTTTCCCAATTTGTGTCTATGTTTAAAATGTACCATAATAGGGGCGCCTGGGTGGCACAGCGGTTAAGCGTCTGCCTTCGGCTCAGGGCGTGATCCCGGCATTATGGGATCGAGTCCCACATCAGGCTCCTCCGCTATGAGCCTGCTTCTTCCTCTCCCACTCCCCCTGCTTGTGTTCCCTCTCTCGCTGGCTGTCTCTATCTCTGTCGAATAAATAAATTAAAAAATCTTAAAAAAAAAATTTAAAATGTACCATAATAAAAAAGCCCTTAAAGGGGCGTGGGAAGAGGACACAGATACAACCTGAAAACAAAACCAAGTGTCCTTCACTCTCCACCCTGTGTTTGAACACAGAAAAATCTGGGAAGTCCTCAGACTTTTAGATCCACAGCCCAGAGGGGTCATGCTCTCTCAGAGGAAAGACAGAATCTTCTAAAGCCCCACACTCGCTGTCCTCAACAAAATCACCTTTGAAAAACTCCCTAGAACTTTTCACAATTATTCTGGCATGACCCAGCTTCCCTTCTTGACCTGCAAACCTTCTGCCTCCAAAAATCAGCCCTCCAGCCTCATCCCACTACCAGGGCCCCTACTGCCTGTTCCAAACCAGCGCGCTGAGCAATGCGGCTACTGAGATAGCTCCTGGGTGGCAGCCGGCTGCCTGCTTTCCGACAGCTGCTGTAGCTGGTCCTCCCTCCTGGGGGTCCCAAGTGAGGGGACTATTATCACTCTCAGGGAGTCAGGGAACACTTTACATGACCTCTCCTGCCTCTTCCCTTTAGCTTCAACTTGCTCCTCATAAGAAATTTTTTTTTATGATCTAAAGTGGGTTTTGTCAACCTCAACACTGTGGACATTGGGGCTGAAAAATTCCTGGGTGTGGGGGGCTGTCCTGCGCCCTGCAGGACACTCAGCAGCAACCCTGGTCTCCACCCACTAAATGACAGTAGCGCATACTCCAGCCGTGCCAACCCAAAATGTCCCAGACATTGCCACACGTTCCCTAGGGGGCAAAACCGCCCCTGCTGAAGAATCACTGGTCTAAAAGATACTGAAAAACCAAGACCAATATTGTCCTGGCAAAAAAAAAAAAAAAAAAAAAATTTGAGGTTATACAGTTTCTTTCCACAGTCACTATTAGACAACATATTTCAGCATATAAATTTGTTGAGTATGAATATTCAAGACATGTTGCATCCCAAGCCAGAAACACGTAAATGATCAAGAGAAAAATAAACTTATAATACTCCCAACTATTTTTCCTGTCTTTGTGGTTTCCTGTGTAAATCTTACTTGTTTCCTCCAGATGATTCTGTTTGCCTGTCAATGTGGTAATCACTTCACCCAGGCCTTCTTTGAAGTGCCCCAAAATCTGGGATGTTAGAAGGAGAAGCTTCTAATGAGTCTGAGCACGCCCCAAGGTGTGCTGGTTCCCCAGCACTTACTGAACAGGTGTCACTGGAAAACAGCATCCCCCAAAAGAAGGCCTCCTAACAAAAGCACAAGGAAAGCATCACGAACATGCCTGGTACAACCTCAGAAACACCAGATTCCCAGCGTGACCAAGACGCACCGCACACAGCTAACGGAGCCCTGTAAGAGTCTACGACCCCCACAGGGAAGTACTGCTAACGTCAGTAAGCACAGGGAGTTTCCCACTGTATTTAAATGGGACACTCCCTTCATGAGAAGAAAGAAAATCTGTTTTCGGTCTGCAGGGGACTTACACTAGCTGTAATCTATTATCCAGCTTTGGGGAACAGACATACAGAACTGTCTCTCGTCCCCCACCCCATCAGACTCCCCAGCTCCACTCGGGGGTTCTCCAGGGAGATACTGACTTGTTCTTCCCCTCTGATACCTGTAGACAGACAAGCACTGGGTGGGGGGGATTCTGTCTTTTGGGGTCCATTCCTAACCTATATTACCCAATGCTACTGCCTGTCTCAGTCTGGATCACCCCAATCCTAGATTCTGGCCAAGGTCTCCTAACTGTCTTCCTGGTTTCACATTTCCCCTCTGTCCAGGTTTTATGCCAATGATGGTCTTTTAAGAGCACAAGCCAGAAGGCCCCAGAATCCTGCGGTTTCCCACTACCTATCACTCAGTACCACCCCAACTTCTTTGGTGCACAGATTTGTGAAGCACACCCAATGTTTGACCCAAGAGGAGCCCGAGGAGGAACAGAATGAGCAATGAGCAGTGAGCGGGAAGGGGCACACTCGTGAAGGGTTCACCCACCGGGCAGATGGAGGGAGAAGAGGGAAGAGAGTGTTAAACTCAATGACAGAGTTTCCTTTCAACCCTGACTTCTTGCGATTCTGAGAACTCCTGCCCCTCAGAGCCTGCCATCATCTGACCCCAAGCCTCCTGCAAAGTCATGCCAGACTGTCCTCCGGAAATGTCCCTCACACAGTGCTGCACGTGGTTATCCCGCTTCTACAGGATGCCTTCTTTCCTGGTCATCTTTCATGTTTTTATTACAAAAGGAACGACACTGGTGGCAACAGCAGAAAACGAAGTATTTAAGATGAAGTCTCTCAACCAGTGCACTCCCATCATAGCCACTGGCAGCCCAGAGCACGCTGCACGGCCCCTGCTCCCTCCCCATCTCTCTCTCTCTCTCTCTCTCTCTCTCCCTTTCACACACACACACACACTCACACACACACACACACACACACTCCACTCATTTGATACTTGATCTTATACTGTGCCTCGGGGAGGAGGACATTTAATTCTACCATCCACTCACTCATCTCTCCAGCAGCACATGAGGTTAAGTCAGTTCGTTCATCTGCTTCAGCCGGGGCTGCTGCACCGATGAGGGACTGCGAGGCAGCGAGGGCGCCTGTCTTGCTCAAAATCACACATTAGCCGGCAGCAGAGTTAAGACCACAACAAGAAGCCCTGCCCCAGTGTTTGTTATTACACTGTAAAGTACTCCTCACCCCCACTACAGAATGCAGTCTGTTAGAAACAAATACCTGTGGAAAGAATGGCCTGTGGAAGCACAGTTAAGTACTTGGACTCTGAACTCAGGCTGCCTAAGCTTAGAATCTGGCTGTCATTTGCCTCTCACCATGCGACCCGAGTCAATCCACTGCGCCTCAGTGTCACCGTCTGAAACATGGGTAATGACAGTACCTCCCTTACAAGGTCACTGTGAGAATGAGATCACAATATCTGTAAAGCACCCAAAACAGTGTCTGCTACGTGTGCTAACAAAATCACCATCACAGCTCTCATACAAGCCCCCAAACAGACTAAATATTCTTAAAATTGAGGCTCGCGAATCAAAACCACATCTTGTTAGCTCCATACCTTGTCCCAAAAGAAATCAGCATGGGGAAGAAACTCAGATGATAGAACTCGAAAAAAATATCCAAGTGACCCAGTGACTGAAACCATTACTCAGGGGACGAATGACCTCATAGATCAGTGACACCTACTGCACCAAAGAATAAAAAACCTTAACAGCCTCTGGCAGTTATTATCTAAGGAAAGTGGGCTGCAAACCTGCTGGAGAATCGTTTTTGCCATGATAATATTTCTAGTCAATTGCTGCTTCTACATGAACCGCACTGGTGTTGCACAACTGGCAGATTATTATAGGAACACTGTTAACATGAATTAGATGTTATTAAAGATTTAACACTGCAACAGTGCCTGATTGCAAGAGATTTCAGGCTGTATTGCTTAATGGGCAGATGCAAGTGCTAATTAAGCCCACTCGCAGAGGATGTCCCTAGGCAGCTCTGTAAACCACAGGTAGCAAGAGGTCTATGTACTAAATGTGGAGCCGTATTCCCAGCCCAGTTGGATACAGCCCTACGGGAAAGATGGGGAACGCACAGGAAGAGCCAAGGTTTTCTGCACAGGAGGGGTAACCTGGTAAAGCAGATACGTATCCAAACTTACCTGAATCTCAGGTTGGTTGGTTTTCCTTAGCAATACTTCTAAAACCTCCTTTGCTTAAGTGAAAGACCAAAAAATTCACCATAGATTGGCGACCCTCACCAAACAGCATAAGCAAGGAGAGGGAGAGTAAGCCTTGCCATTATTACCAAAAGCTTCCCAGGCAACCAGAAGATACTGAAGAGCTCTCCCCGCTCTCCCGGCAGCACCTTGGCCCAAAGCATCTCACCGCAAGCAGCTTCAAGCTCTCAGTGGCTCTTCAAGAGTTGCTAGACTAAAGGCATTAGCCATGCGTTTCAGGATCTATTTTGCTTTCCCACCTTGTTAATTAACTAATCAGGGATGGCAGAGCACCTCACAAATATAAACTGTCAGGGAAACGCTAAGTAAATTCGCCTACCTGGTCTAACTGTCAATACTAAATTAGGACAGGGAGAAGGGCTGAGCGGGAGGCTGAGCTGTCCCCAGTTGCTTCAATCCTGGGGCCAGGGCGCCCTAACGCAAGGCGGACTGACCCGCGTGCCCTGCAGCAGCCTCCGGCCCCGGGGCAGGGCTCTCGGCAGGACTTCTGGAAGGGAATCCTGGACCGGAGCCACCCCGGGGCAAAGGGAACGCCGCGCGCCAGGCGCATCGTCGCGCCTCAGCCTCCATCCCCCCGCACCTCTGGGATGTCAACAAACGCCGACCACAAAGTGAAACTTTCCGGGCCCCCGCTGTCGCGCTGGGTCTCTGCCCTCTGCCCTGGAGCGCGTCGCGGGCACAGGTGTGGAGCCGGGCCTCGGAGGGGACCCCCGCCCCCAGCCCCTGCGATTGTGTAATCGGCCCGGGAGCGGGTGCTCGGCACCGGCCCCACGCCCAGCTGCGGAGGCGCGGCCCGTGGACCCCGCGGCAGGCGCGGCGCCCGGGGCGGTGGGGGGGTTGGGGAGGACTGTCGTCCCGCCCCCCGGGACCGCCCCCGGGCGGCCAGGGGAGCCGCGGCGCTCACACAGCCCGGAGGGGGCGCCCGCGCAGCGGACCGACGCCGAGGAGGGGGCGCGAGTGCTCGGCAACGCGGCCGGCCTTACCTGCTC
>NC_048219.1:18703323-18741484 GCF_002007445.2 Ailuropoda melanoleuca
CGGGCGCGGGACTGACAGCCCCAGGCCCCGCCTCCAGGCCCCGGGCCCCGCCCCCTCCGCGGCCGCGCGGCTGGCCCCGCCTCCTCCGCCCACTGCCGGGGTCAAGCTCGGTCCACCAGCCGGGAGGGCGGGGGCGCTCGCTTCCGATTGGCCTGAGAGATGCCCGCCCCGCCCACTCCCCGCCTCCTCCTTGGCAGGGAGCGGCGCGTGCGCGGTGGCGTCGATGGGCAACGCACAGGCTGAGGGCTGGCGTTCTAGGTCCCCAGTGGTGGGTACCGAGCGTCCTTCCTAATCCCGGATGGCTGGGAGCCCTGGATGGCCTGAGGAACCAAGAATCAGACTAAAACTACACAGTGGATTTTCCCTATTCTATTCACCTGTGGACGAATCTATGGGAGAAAACCAAACCAGAATAGGCAGAGGAGGAGACCCCAAAATTGTGAACTGCAACAGAAAACGAGCCACTAGCCCGGATGCATCTGCGATGGATCCCAAGGGTGCTTTATCCACGCGCTGGAGTCGCTCCCTGGTCTGTAAGAGTGATGTGTGTGCAGAGGGTCTAGTAGTTGAGAAGGGAGGTTAGGGCGTTAGGATTGTGCCAACAGAGAAAGTGAGTGCTGCTGAACTAAGTGGCTCTTCTCCTCCAGCACCTACCTTCTCCTCCTCCCCCACCCCCTCTCCGTATCTCCCACCTCTCCCCTCTGCGCTGGTTCCAGTATCCTCAGCCTGTAAACAAGATCAAGTCTCTCCCAGCAAGAATAAACTGAGACCCAGCAATTTCACTCCTAAGTATGTACTCAAGGAAATTGGAAACATATCTACGCAAAAACTTGTACACAGATGTTCACAGCCTATTCGTAATGGCCAAAAGTGGGAACAATTAGAAGGTCCATTATTCGATGAAAGGATGAATTATGCTTTATCCATACAATGGAACATTACTGGGCCATAAAAGGGAATGAAGTAATACGGATGAACATTGAAAACTAAGTGAAGAAAGCCAGACGTGAATGACCAGACAGCATATGAGTCCATTTTTACGAAATGTCTGGAATGATCAAATCTACAGAAAGTAGATGAATGGCCACCAGGGGCTGGGAGTAAGAATAAATAGGGACCGACTGCTAAGAGGCATGGGGTTCCTTTGGGGCATGATGAAAATGTTCTGGAACTAGATGGGAGTAATGACTGTACAACTTTTGTGAATATACTAAAAACCACTAAATAATGCACTTCAAAGAGTGAATTGTGTGGTATGTGAATTCTCATTTTTTAAAAAAATCAACCCACCAAACAAAAACAAAAATCCACTAACTCCCTGAGGCTGCACCCTTTCCAGCTACTTGACATTTTGCTACCCCTTCTCATCCAAGAGTCTTGCAATGGCGGCCTATGTGTTTTAATCCCTCCTTCCTCATTTCCCATTTATATATTAGTTCCCAGAATGTGGCTTCTGCTGGTACCAGAGCTGAAATCTCCCTCCTTGAATCCTGAAGCTTTCTATGACCCTGAACATTCCTGGTTCTCCTCCCCCTCCTCTCCATTCATTCTGTCTTTTTACCTTTCCCTTGGCAAGCCTTTTTTAAATATTGATGTTTTCTGTGACTTCTTCCAAAATCCTTCCTAGGTTCTATTGTCCATGTCTATGAGTTCAGTTACTGCTTCAAATTCTAACATCCTCCTGATGCGCCCCAGGTTTCTCAAACTCAGTGTGTCCTAAGCAATTTGTCATCTTCCATCCCCCTGCTCTCTACCTTCTCTCCAATGGTGTTACCTGCTGCACACCAGGACCGGGGAGCTACCCTTGATTCTTCCTTCTTCTAGAGTCAACCACCAATTTTTATCCCGGAAGTGTTCTTAAATCCCTCAGTCCTTCTCTATTGGTAATACCACAGCCCTAATCCACACGCCATCATCTTTTGCCTTCTGATTCCCTTCACCTTTTGTCCCCTTCAAATCTAGCTTCCAAACAGCTGTGGAAGTGGACACCCATTGCTGTAGCTGACGTAGCTGGCATTCCTCTTTCTCATGTGAGCAACACCCTGATCTTGCTTTAGGAACCCACCCTCTCCCATTAGATACAGGCTTGGCGAGACCGCCAATCAAGATGATGACCTTACCTGACCCAGGCTAGGTGTGCCCTCAAGCCGGGGCAAGATGACACTCTTCATCTGGAATTTGAACCCCATGCAGAGCCACCTAAACTGAAAGTGGTTGGGCCTGATTGTTCCCAAACGAGGAGACGCCCAGACGATTCCTGCTGTCTCTGCCCTGGGAGGTCCATTCAGAGCCTGGGTGCTGCTGCTTTTCCTTCAGTTTTCTATCTCTCTCCGAAGTATTCCTTCTTTGGAAATTAACCAGAGGTACCTGCAACCGTAGAATCTAGTCGATACAGAAATATGTCGAAGACACAAACCATGTCTTTACCTATCTCCAACTGTCTAGAATCATCCCATCCCCCATTGGAGAGCCTCCAACCTCTGTCTCCCAGCTCCTCGCCTACGTGCCTCTCCCACACATTTTCTCCCCACTCTCTGCCTTGCCCTTGCATTTCTGCCCTTCTGAATGCCTTGGACATTCATAGCAACACACTGTAAGATTCCATGCCTCCGTGTTCATGAGTCCCCTCTGTAGAATACTTTCCCTGTCCTCCCCAGCTAACTTCCACCATCCTTAAGGCGCTCTCCTCCTCCAGAAAACCTTTCCTGGCTCTCCCTGCTCCCAACATTCTGTTCTCTTCTGTGTTCTTAAAGCACCCTATTCTTCCTCCTATTATGGCACTTACTGTTGTGGTATCTTACTTATCCATTTAATTATCTGCCTCTCCCACTAAACGTGGAGTTCCTTGGGGGCTTCCGCCTTCCTTTCTATATCATTAGAGCTTAACACAGTGCCTGGCCCTTGGGTGCTCAGAATTCTTTTCTTCTATAATTCCTGATTAAGAGAAAGAGATCTCAGTGAGGGACATTAACAAGCATTTTTCCCAGAGAGATGAGAAGCAAAAATTCACGCCTAAGGCATCTCAGACAGGTTGTCCAAAAACTGTATTCCAATTCCAAGAAAAATATTCCAGAAGATGGTTAAACCCTCAGTAAGACTAAAAGGCACTTATTTAAATGATATGGCTCTCATCTCTAAAATCTACTCAGTTTCTCCAGAAAGCCTTCACGGCTTAATGAGATGCAAAATTAAGCAACTCAGACAATTGCACTCAGTAATGTGACTAACTGGCCAGTGTGTTTTTGTACTACTTGTCACCATAGCCGAAGAATAAACTGAACGTAACAAGCAAACCCATAGTTTCATTTAGATGTCTGTTGTGTGACGCGGACTACCTCAAGTGGGATTATGCAGCCATCTGTGCGCAAATGCTGAGAAGAGCCGGGTTCCAGTCCCACTTTGGCCATGGCCAGCTGCTTGACCTTGGGTGAGTCCCTGCCCTGAGATGTTTGCAGTCAGCCTTCCCGGTACCCACTCCTTTATTGCACCACCATCAGAACCACATTTCTTTGGAAACTCAGTTTTTCTCCACTCTAACCCAAGTGGTCTGACTTAACCTGACTCCAAACTCCAGGAGTTAGGCCTAGTTGGCTTAAAGCAATCATTCTATCCCATCTCTTTGGTTACAGAAATCAGTTTCAAGGAAGACATGAAGCCCAGTCAAGACAATGAGATTTGAGAAGACATTTTCTAGGACTTCTGACAAAAAGAAGTTGCTGTCCCTGCAGTAGCTCCTGTCAATGAAGGTCCAGAATTGCTACAGCCACATGCGACCACAAGGACAGAGACTAGATTGCCAGACAGTGCACAAGTCTTGAGGAAGGCAGAACGGGAAAATAAAACAGAAACAGAACCTCAGTTACATTGCTGAGCAGTGAGCACCAGCCAGATCAAGCCATGCCTGAAACTGTTTCCCCATACTTTCCAGTTATATGAGCCAATAAATTCCCTCCATTGTTAGAGTTAATTTTCTGTCTATAACATGAGTAGTCCTAATAACAACACTTAACAATCTCTCTGGACCTCTATTTTCTCATAAATAAAATAAAGATAATATGAATAATCTTTAAGAATTCTGCCAGCTTTTAGACCCTATAACTGTCTGAAGGATAAATATACTCATAAAATGTAAGTGCGTTATCGTTTACTAGGAAGCACTAAGGAAAATAAGCCTCTCCAATAGAACCCAATAAGAGATAACTGAAACTAGAAATATAACCAGAAATCCTTAATCCTTGCCTATACCAGGAGTTACCCAGATCTCTACCCTGCCCCCATACGTCAGCCACTTGTTTCTACACTCTGAAAATAGGGAGGGGGGGGAGAGAGAGAGAGACAGGGAGGGAGGGGTGGCCTGGGAAGGAAGCATAGAGAGTAGCCCTGCTTTAGAAGACTGGATTCTTATGATGGTGTCCGTGGCCTTAGACCCTTTGTTCAGATGCTGACCTCTTTGACCTGAGCATTCCCCTGCGCCTTCTCTCTCTCCCGGATCTGATCTCTGAATCATACATTTAACTTGCCAGCACCCCCCCATGTTTGCATTCCCAGCATTGACCACCTTCAATCAGTTGGAAGTGATGATGTATTCGCCAACAACTCCAGAGCACAGATTTGTTTATCTGTAGCAACAAGGCCTAGAGGAAGGAGACCAGGATGGTTATTTAGTGGAGGAGAGTCACTTAATAAAAGAGATTAAGCACCTTTAGAAGCCTGAAGGGTTGAACAAACTGTCTGATACACTGCACTAGCAATTACGTGCAAAAACTCCACACGAGGGATGTGTAGCCCCATTTAGAATAATGTATCTAGACATGCAATTGTAATCAACATCCTGACTTGAAAAAACATTGCGTGGGTCCCAGTCTGATATTGCATCAGAACACCAGGGCAGCACCGGGAACATCAGGAAGAGGTGATGTGGAAAGAACTGGGGATGTTTTCCTGGAAATAGAAATTAAGAACAGGCTGCTGATTAAGTTTGTTCTTTGCTTCGGCTTTGCAAAATTCATGGGAAGAGACAGGTCTTCAGCACAGCTTTGATTGATTCATTTAACATTTTACGGCCAGATAACCTTCGCATACAGAGATGACTAAGACAATGTTCCTGTTCTTCAAGAGCTCAGGAGCTGGGGGAGGAGGAAACCGACCCTAGATCAGTCAGGTCACAGCAGGAAACAGAGCTCGCCCCATATGGCTCAAGTGAAGGCTTTGGGCCGTGGGGAAGGCACCAGATACCAACAACAGCAGGAAACCATTACCACCTCTGAGAACGAAGAAGGAACAGAGGAAACAGGAGAGGGGGAATGTGCAGGAGAGGCTGTCTCGCAAGAGCTATGGTCAGACAGAGATCCTGCCGGAGGAATGGCTTCAAAGCAGAGCCAGAAGAGAAGAAGCACCTTGAACTCTTGCCTTCCTCCCATTCTCTAATCTGTAAGTGCCTATCATCGGCTGACCTGAACAGAAAACCCGCCCGCAAGGGAGTCCAGATGATGTAGTCCATAGGGCTCAGCCTCCCAGGGAAAGAATAAAGCGGAGAAGGGTGGAGAATGGATCGGCAGCATTAACCAAGAGGAATCGGTCCACTCCACCGCACTGGCCGTCCAGCGTCTAGTTTTGCCCTTCAGTTGACTAAAGAAAATCTCATCTCAAACACAGGGAGAAACAAGTATCAGAAGCACTGTATTATTACTGGTGATGTCGTTTCAAGTGTCCCCCTGGTGGCAGGTTAGCTACCCCGGTGTTCTTCATGCAAAGTAGTAGGAAAAGGGGCGGGGGGGGGGATCAATTAGAAAAAAAAGAATCAATAAAATAAGTACGGCTGCTATCTTCCCGTTCTGTAGCCTGCCATGAGGCCAGAGCTGATGATAGGCTTCCTTCTTCCATGATCCCGTTTATGTTTCCCTTACCTTCGACAGCATCTCGACAGGTGGAGAGCCCCAAATCTTCATCTCAAAATAACCGAGCCCTTACTCATCCTCTCTGGGTTGGGTTGCCAGTTTCCACTGAACTCGATGATTGGAATGGAGGTTCTAAGTGGCTCCATGAATCCCCTGGCTCTGAACCTTGTCTTCTCAGCTCTATTGCACAGCAGCAACCCCATTTCTCTCCAACAGTCGGTGACCCCCTTCTTTTCCCGTGACTCAGTGGCATGAGAAGTCCCAAAATGGCCAGGGACAAGCTCAGCTTCCAATTCATCAGAGCCATGGCCCCGTTTCTTGGTGGGAACATTCTTCTCTCAGGAATCAACACCCCAAGTCTGTTAAGCCCAAGATCACACAGACGGAAACAAAGCTGCATTAAGCAGAGTATTAATTACAATAAATAGAAGGACCGCTGCTGAGCTTGCCTTTGGTTCCTACCCATGTGCTCTCAAGCCTCGCATGGTGTTGTAACCCAGCTGGCCTACCGAACCTTCCTTGCAGACATCTCAGAAGCCCCATGTGGAAGATGACAGCGACGTTGCCAGTCTTTAGCCCTGGATGACGACGCAGAGCAGAGCTGCTGGCAGATTTCGGAATTGTCATATATGAGAGAAACGCACACCTAGATTCTCTTGCGGGGAGTCCTTCTTACAGGAGTGTAGCATTACCCTAAGGCTGCAACTGTGGCTCTTAGCACAACCCTAGGTTTTGCTCTTTCTGGCTAGGTTGCTGAGAGGAGGGTTGGGGTGGAGAATGGAGAGAGAGAGGAGAGCCTCTAGCCCTATAACTTGGGCTCAAAGATACCTATGTACTGCACATTCCCCACCAGACAACCCTGTGCCTCCGAAACCCGCCCCCCCCAGTCTTTCAATTCTGGACACTGCTCTGGCTCAGGCACTCTCCCTCAATGGTGGCGGGAAGAGTGGGGGCAGAAGGAACACTCGGAGGCTGGTGGGGGCTGCCTGAACCAGCTTCGAATCACTCCCTGCACCGTCTAGTCCACTGCTACCCTGCCATGTGTCACCATCCCAGCCAGCACCAACGTGGGCCTGCTATTTCTCTGCCTTGAAGAGATAAAGGAGTAGTCAGGGACCGGCCAAGAAAGAGAAAGAATTTGACTCAACTAAGCAGCTTTGGCCTGGCCTGCCCGCCCCACCTCCTACCCAGCCCCCTTCTGTTCTGTGTCCTTGCTTGTCACACGGAGACACCCAACTACGTTCTGTCTCCCCAGGGGACTCTGGACTCTCATTGTCTTTGGAATGGTTCCTGGGATGCATCGACCTCCCTCTCGGTCTGTGGCTCCGGCAGGGAAGGGTTGAGGTGCCGGTGCTGGTTGCCTGTCATGGGCTGGGCTGAGGTTTCAGAGGTAGGGAGGAGACAGGTCTTAGAGAACCTGTGGCAGGAGGAGGCAGAGGATGAATAAGAAGGTGGTTACCTAGCACAGGATTCCACTTACATGACATTTCCAGAATAAGCCAGTCTATAGGGACAGAATACAGACTCATCATGGTTTCCAGGGGCTCAGGGGAAGCAGGATGAGGAACGACTCCTTAATGAGTAGGAAGCTTCCTTTTGGGGTGATGAGAATGTCCTGGAACTAGATGGTGGTGAACGTTGCACACCACTGTGAATGTACCCAATGCCACTGAATTGTATACTTTAAAAATGGCTAAAATAGTGACTTTTCTGTTATGAGAATTTTATCACAATAGAAAAAAAATTAGCCAGGCAGTTGGATTTTATGTTAACGGGAGACCGAAGACGCTCGAGGTTTCCAGCGTGAATCTGGAGCTGACTGAAGTAAACGGAGCTGTAGGAGAATCATTTGACCTTGAACTCCTTCTCGGAGCATCTGTTTTGTTCAGCACGGGGAAGTGATGGGGATGAAGAGGAGCGGGCAGAGGACAGCCGAGTGGAGGATGCTGGCTCCAGGAAGGGAGAAGGGCAGACAGCTGGGCCATACACCTTTCCTGGATTTTTTTTTCTTTTTTTGTTTTTTAATATCACGGATTTTCTATTGTTTTTGTCCATTTGTTTGTGATTACTCAGCATTCCATCACCTTCATATTGGGGAGAATTCCAAGGGGGAGGGTGCCCTCCTTTGTAAATCTTGGTTATGGGGAGGGCGGGACCTTCCTCCCAGTACCCAGAGTGCGAAGGCCAGAGACTCTCCCTCTGGCCCCGCACCCCCACCTGCCAACCATACCAGATCTCCGACATCTGGCTCAGCTAGCAGAGTACTCCTTCTGGGACTTCGAATCACAGACAGTTATGCAAAGACAGAGGAAGTGAGAGACTGCTCATGACAGTCGAGCCCTTGGATGAGTGTCCACGGGCGGCGGCGGCAGGCGGAGTGTGAGGCTTTGGCCTTGGCGTCCAGGGGCAGCTGCACCCGGCAGCATCCTCAGCACACTGACCCTGAGCGGTGACCTTGGCCGTGGCAGCCGCTGCCTGGTCTCTTGTTCTGGTTATCTTCTGAGGCTGATTTGCCAGCCTCCCTTCAATTCACAAGCTACCTGATATCCTTCCAATAAATTCCTCGAGTGTTCAAGTTAGCCAGAGCTTCTTTCTGATACTTACAACAAGGGACCCTGGTACGTTGCTGCAGCCCTGTCACCTCCCTTCAAAACAGAAAGCATGGTGTAGTCCAGTTGCATGCTGATGGCTCCTTGCAAAACTAAAGTGCTGTCTGCACCTCGATTCGTGTGTGTGTGTGTGTGTGTGTGTGTGTTTCACTTTAAACACTACAGATGTGAAAATAAACTGCATTTCCACGTGCCGAGTTATTGTAACTATGGAGATGGGCAGAAGGAGCACTGTTCTAGCAATTAGAAGACCAGGCCACGCCGGTTGTGCCACCTTGGGCAAGTCAGTTTCCTCTCTGTTCAGGCTGAGGTGAACTGTGAGCCCTTTCCCACTACTTAAGATTCTGGGATTCAGGCAATGCAAAGGAAATCATTTATATTAGCACCGTGCTTAGGAAAACAAACGATTCTCTCACAAAGAGGCTCCGTCTGATTCAGTGTCATACCAGTAAGACAGTTTCAATTGTCAGTCTTTACTTCATCTGTTAAATAATGCACAGCCTTGTAGACAAGCCACAAAAGTTAATCCCAGCCTCATCTCCCCATGGGGTATGCCATCTGCAATAATAGTACTAATGTGAGCTCACACTTGGATAGCACTTACTGAACTCCAGACACCGTTCTGAGACTTTTACATATATTAGTTCCTTGAATCCCAACAAACAGCCCCATGAAGTAAGTGCTATTAGTATCCCGTTTTACAGATGACAAAGCAGAAGCACCAGAGAGATGAGGTGACTTGCCTAAGGTCACACAGCCAGTAGGTGACAGAGCCAGTAGTCAAAGGAACACTCATGTCTCCCACCTACTCCCCCAAGTCAGACAGTAGCAATGTAATTTCCCAGAGAGGATGACGGAGTTGTGGTGTGATTCGTGCTATTAAATAGCTTCTAGGCCGCTCTTTCCCTCCACAAAGGCTGCATTTAATCTTAACCTCGAAAGGTGAGCGTCCATCCCATTTTAGCACGTCAGTGGAGGCCCTTGCAAGGGAACCCCCCTCCTCCCCTGAGGCCTGGCCCCCCGTTTCATGGCATTCCATTGCTCAGAAGGTCCCGGTGTTCATCCTCTTTCACACGGGACAGCTTTCAACTTCAGCCCAAATTTTAGGGGCAGTGGGGAAGACGTTGAAAAAACACACTCGCCATTTCTTCCGTGCTGCTGCCCTGTGTTGAGCGCCTGGACCGCCGACACTTGACGACATGCGGCCGCGGGCAAATTACTGCGACTTCCGAGTAGTGTCCCCTGCGGCCTTCATTGGCCCGGAAACGGTTGGTGGCGTCCGCTCTGTGACAGCACAGAGCAGAGCCCCGGAAACACGGAGGGCTGGAGGCACGGCTGGATGGGTAGGTGTTGGCCGGCGCTTCTCAGCCTGGATGGGCCGGGGGTCCCCTGATGGAGCTTTTCAAAATTAATGTTCAAGTCCACTGGATCCTGATGTCCACGTGGGGGCTGGAGCAGGAGGATCCAGAGGAGGGGGGACATGTGTTTCAAAAAAGTCTCCCCCGTATATATCTCATCTTCCTCGATCTCGTCTCCCACCCACAGCGGCCTGACCCCTCATCCCAAGGGCGCTTACTCTTCCAGAGCCATTGAAATTGGTGAGTTCTGAGACTGCTTTGAGCTCAAAGTAAAATTCTGTGGTTCAGGGACCTGGGTGGCTCAGTCGGCAAAGCGTCTGCCTTCAGCTTGGGTCGTGACCCCGGGGTCCTGGGATTGAGCTCCGCTGGTGGGGGGGGAGTCCCTGCTCAGAGGGGAGCCTGCTTCTCCCTCTGCCTGCTGCTCTGCCTGCTTGTGTTTCCTCTCTCTGTCAAATAAATAACTAAAATCTTTTTTTTTTTTAATTCTTTGGCTCATTCATTAAGCTATTTCTCAATCCAACATTTATCAATTGCTTACCCGGTGCCAGGCACTGGAGATCCAGGGTGAACCAGACTTAGGTAGACAGTCCCTGCCCCCTAGAAGCTCTGGATCTGCTTAGGGCCGACCAACAAGCAAACCGCCAGTATCTATATGAACACGAAGGGCCTGGAATGCCAGGGAGCGTTTTATAAACTGAATGTCCCTTAGCGACAGTTCAACTTTCTCTCCTCCAGAAAAAAAGTGATTCCTTCGCTTTTTTGCAAAGTGCCTATTTCCTAAGGACCAAAGACAGCAGTGTAAGAAACACCTGACAAGTTCCACACCCAAGGCCTCTACCTTCCTGCTGGTCTCAGAGGCAAAGCACGTTCTCTGTGGCACCTCGTCCCGGCCGCAAACCCTGCATGCTAACGCTCCTCTACCGAAGGCCATTTAATGAGGAACTTGGTTCAGGCATCAGCCATAGAACATTAATATTCATGGTTAATATTTGTAAAAACCTTCCTTTCAATCTTTTGTTTCCGTTGAGGGGGGGAGTCTTAAAATGGCCAGAAATTCCCAATTCCTATTTATTCTATCTCGGCCTTTTCTTTTTGGCTTCCATTATTTCATCAGGGTTGGCAAGGAAAGTTGGTTCCGCTCCCGTCCAAGTGTTAAATGGATACTCATGTGTCTCTTTGCCACACTGGTATAATTAATTTTATTGCAAATAGGATTTTTCTTTCTTCCCCTTTGCATGCAAATGTGCTCCCCTTTCAGTGTTTGCATAATAGCAGTAATTCTTTCATTTGTACAAAAGGACATGCATTATTTTGGCAGATAGATGGAGCTTTGATGGAGAGATTATTACATTTCCAAAAGCAAAGAGAATAAATCAGAATTTAGCCAGACGCTGACTAAACACCCCCTTCCCCCAACTGCACTGATCACGGGCCAAGTGGCTAACACAACCGTGCTTTCCTCCCAGAGAATAAACCTTGCAGAACACTAGGACCTTGCTGTACTCTCTATCCTTTGCCCTTCTCTGCCCTGCCTCGTGCACTCTCTCACCTGGGCTCCTTGATGTCCGGCTTCTGCTTGGGTGTGGCCAACGGGAGGGAGCCGCATGAGAATGGAGGTGAGTAGGGGGAGGCTGGGTACTTCCTGCCCTGCCCCCTTCCAGTTTGCAGCGGCTCCGAGGGCGGCTGTGCTCCTCCTAGGCCACAGCTCCTCTATGGTCACCTTCTTCTGCAATTCCAGCTCCTACTGGACTCTGGGGATCCCCTTCCTTTCTTTTGCTACCTCAGGCTAGACCCCGCGAGCTTCATGACCTGCTATGGGCTAACCCTGCCCACATCTATCTAAATAGTCCTTTAGGGTCAAGCCTTTCCGTCCAACACCTGAGAGAACCACCAGACTAGGATGTCACTTAGCTCACTGGGAATTCACACACACACACACACACACACACACACACACACACACACGTTCCACAGCACTGGGGAAGCGATAAGGAAACCCCAAACCTCGAAGGGTGGAGGCGTCTATATGTCAGTAGAGTTTTTAGAAATTCCACAGAACAGGAGTTTTCCTTAGGCATGTCTAGTGTCAGGGAAGTCATGGAGACATTGTGCCTGCCTGTCACTTAGTCACCTTCTTCTGGTCACAGCCCCCTGATTTTCCTTGAGGAGCCTTCTCTTCCCTTCTCTTGGTGCACATGGGTTTTAGTGAGGGCTTTCTCTCCCTCAGCTATGAGGAAATGCGAGACCCTACACTGCCACTCAGGACACCAGGTCCCCCGAACTACAGTGTTGGTTCAGGGATGGCCAGGCCAATAAAAACCCTTTGGATGAAATTCTCAGACTTTGGCTACGGCAGCTAAGAAAAGGGTGCTCTTCTTCCCCTGACATTGCTGAGGACAGAAACGGGAGCTTTGGTGGCCATCTGCCTTGAGACACAGAGCCTGCCTGAGAAGGAGGCAATCACAGAGGAGGCGGAGCTAAGAGGTGAAGAGAGGAAGTCTGGGCTTCCATCAGATTACCTGAGTCCTGGATCAAGCCTTGCTTTGCCTTTGCAATTACATGAACAAACGTTCATTTTTTTTTAAGATTTTATTTATTTATTTGACACAGAGAGAGAGAGCAAGAGAAGGAACACAAGCAGGGGGAGTGGGAGAGGAAGAAGCAGGCTCCCAGCAGAGCAGAGAGCCTGATGCGGGGCTCGATCCCAGGACCCCGTGATCATGACCTGAGCTGAAGGCAGACGCTTAATGACTGAGCCACCCAGGCGCCCTNGGGGCTCGATCCCAGGACCCCGGGATCATGACCTGAGCTGAAGGCAGACGCTTAATGACTGAGCCACCCAGGCGCCCCGCAGACGTTCGTTTTTGACATTCACTTAAGCTGGGTTTCTGTCCCCTGCAACTGAAAGGATCTCAACTAGTACATTGAAGATGGAAGCTCTTTATAAACTAGGAACTATCGCGGACTGGGTAGGGGGCAGACAGAGAAGAAAAAAGAATTTACTATTTCTGGAGCATCTGTTGTGTGCTCTAGAATAGAGCACATATAAATGTAGGTTAATTTATTTAATTCTCAAAATAACTTTGCTGGGCTATGTTGAGGAACTTGCCAATTGCTACACAATTAGCAAATGGCAGGGTTAAGTTCAAACCAAGGACAGTCCGCTTGCAAAATTATGTTTGCTTCACTCTAATGTGCTGTGAAGACCTTCTTCATCTTCTTCCTCACTACCATCACCATCATCATCATCACCTTTAGGAAACCCAGTGAGGATCTGGACCACAAGATCGGGAAGCTGAGATTCTTGGTCACCAGAACACACAGGCTCTGGAACATAGATACACGTCTGTACCAATAACCATGACATGAAGGAGAGAGTGATCAATGCCAGTAAAGAGGGGCAGGAATCACACGGAGAGGGATTACTTCCATTCGAGGCATTGGAAGAGTTCAGACCAAGATGGCAGAAGGGAATCCAAACATAAGGTAAGAGCCCGAGCAAAGACAGCAAAATTAGGAATGCCAGACCACAGAAAGATTCAGTTTGCACATTTACAAACTTCTGTCCTNTCTTCCTCACTACCATCACCATCATCATCATCACCTTTAGGAAACCCAGTGAGGATCTGGACCACAAGATCGGGAAGCTGAGATTCTTGGTCACCAGAACACACAGGCTCTGGAACATAGATACACGTCTGTACCAATAACCATGACATGAAGGAGAGAGTGATCAATGCCAGTAAAGAGGGGCAGGAATCACACGGAGAGGGATTACTTCCATTCGAGGCACTGGAAGAGTTCAGACCCAGATGGCAGAAGGGAATCCAAACATAAGGTAAGAGCCCGAGCAAAGACATCAAAATTAGGAATGCCAGACCACAGAAAGATTCAGTTTGCACATTTACAAACTTCTGTCGTTCTCCAAGTTTCCTTCCTTGGCTGCCTCCTCAATTCTCTTTTTCCTTTCATTTTCATGTAGTATGTTAGGAACATTTAATGAGATTTACCCTCCTAACAAGTTTCTAAGTGTGCGATCAGTACTGCTGACTGTGGTACGGTGTTGTACAGCAGGTCTCTAGGGCGATGCGCCTTGCTTGACTGAAACTTTGTGATCATTGATTAATAACGCCCCATCTTCCCCTCCCCCCAGCCCTTGGCAACCCCACTCCACTCTTGGAGTCTACGAGTGAATGAATTTGACTATTTTAGATGCCTCATAGAAGTGGAATCAGGCAGTAGTTGTCTTTCTGGGACTGGTTCCTTTCACTTGGCGTGTCGGCCTCGAGGTTTGTCCATGTTGTTACACACGGCAGAATTGCCTGCTTTGTTAAGGCTGGGTGGCATTTCACTGAATGCACGTATGTATGCATGAATATACAGATCACACTTGCTGTATCCATTCATCTGTCAGCGCACATTTAAGTTCTTTCCGCATCTCGGCTATCGTGAATAATGCTGCAATGACCATGGGCTCGTATGTCTGAGATTCTGATTGTTTTGGATAAATATCCAGAAGCAGTATTGCTGGATCATATGATGGTTCTACATTTAATTTCGGGGGGAATTTGCATTCTGTTTTCCATAGCAGCTGCAGCATCTTACAATCCCTCCAATAGTACACAAGGGTACCAGTTTCTCAACATCCTCAGCAACACTTGTTGTCTTTTTGTAATAGAACAGCCATCTTGACACCTGTGGGGGGATATCTCGTCGTGGCTCTGATGATTCGCGATGTGCATTTTTTTTTTTCATAGAAGAAACAACGGCGTGAAAAGGTAACCTACAGAACAAGATAAAATATCTGAAAATCATATATCTGATAAGGGGTTAATTTCCAAATTATATAAAGAACTCTTACAATCAGTGAGGATGTGGAGAAAGGGGAAGCCTCTTACACTGTTGGTGGGAATGCAAGCTGGTACAGCCACTCTGGAAAACAGTATGGAGGTTCCTCAAGAAGTTAAAAATAGAGCTACTCTATGACCCAACAATTACACTACTAGGTATTCACCCCAAAGATACAAATGTAGCTATCCAAAGGGGCACCTGCACCCCGATGTTCATAGCAGCAATGTCCACAATAGCCAAACTGTGGAAGGAGCCAAGATGTCCTTCAACAGAGGAATAGATAGAGATGTGGTTCATATATACAGTGCAGTATTATTCAGCCATAGGAAAGAATGAATACCTACCACTTACATCAACATCGGATGGAACTGGAGGGGATTATGTTAAATGAGATAAGTCAATCAGAGAAAGACAATTACATGGTTTCAGGACCACAGACAAAGAGAGGGGCAACTGAATGGGAAGAAATCAGAGAGGGAGACAAACCATGAGAGACTCTTGACTCCGGGAAACAAACTGAGGGCTGCAGAAGGGAGGTGGGTGGGGGGATGGGGTAACTGGGTGATGGGCATTAAGGGGGAATGAGATGTGATGAGCACTGGGTGTTGTACGCAATGAATGAATCATTGTTCACTACATCAAAAACTAGCGATGTACTATATGCTGGCTAATTGAACACAATAAAATTTTTTACAAAAACAAAACCTCCTACAATTAAATAGCAAAAACAACTAATAACTTGATTTTTTTTAAATGGGCCAAAGACTTGGATAAACATTTCCCCAAAAACAACATACAAACACCAACGGGTATTTGAAAAAATATTTTGAGTCTCTATCTTCTCATCACATTCTTCCTTGGCAATAACGAGACAGAAAGTGGATAATTTCAGTCTCCCACTTACCATGGTGCCTGGCACAGTCCTTCCACACTTCACGGCAGGACAGGGAGAGCTCTTCAGTCCTCCAATATAAATATACCTACTCTTCAATGGAGTTCACCTTGAAGACATGAGCAATAGTGAACTGGTAACCATGCTGGCTGGTGTGAAAGGTGAACCTACAAGCCTTTGACTGTGTCCTTGAAGTCCTAGCCTGTCAAGGCTCCAATCCAGCTCCCAAAGAAAGAGGTGTCATGTGTTCCAACATTGACATTTGTTCTAAATATGGTGTGAATTCAGCCCTAGAGACACAGTCCTTTTTCTCTCTTTAGCAGAAATCCTGCTTTTGACCTCTCCTTTCTCCTACAGTTGTCTCTTTGCTCTGTGAACAGGTGGCAAGCTTTCGCACATGCATCAATGCCTCGTTTTAGCACCCTTCCGTCCCACATCCATTCACGAAAGGTGCTGCGCTGACGTTAAACCAGGCAGACAGACCAACTCCCACCCCACCCGCTGTCAGCGCGTCTGCCAAGTAAAACACACCAACACACAGTGCGCTATTTTTAAAAGCAAGTTAAATAAGGTGCCTTTAAAGTTGAGTCCCCTGGGATTGTATTGAGTCCCTAAGTTCTTGGTTTTGTGAGCCCAAGGGACCAAGCAGGTTAGCTTTAATTGTTTAACTAGGCCACTTAAGCCACTGAGCCCTTGTCTAATTGGACAATATTTATAGCCATTGCATCATCGCAGAGTTGAACTGTTCTTCTCAGACTGAGATCATCCTTCAGTTTGTTGGGATTTTTTTTTAAACTCAGGAGGGAAGAAATGAACTGTGACTTCATTAATAGAAACTACTGATAGAAATAGAAGAGTGGAAAAATGTCAAGATGCTAACTTCTTAGTGGTGAGAAAGCAGATTCTCTCCTGGCAAGGTTTTGATTCGTAGCTATAGAAAATTTGAAGGTGATACTTTGACCAGCAGAGTCTGGGGCAAATTTTATTAAAAATTACTAGTCTGGAAAACTCAATTTAGCCAAATCCTCTTCATCGTTGTGGTTTGGTATAACTTTATTGTTCTGTGGTAGAGAGTGATGCGGTTTTCATTGTTTGGACCACACATGATACGTTCTAAAAGACTGAGTTTATTTTGCTATTATTTTTTTCAGATGAGCTTTCCAGCTATGTCCTAACCTCATGGTTTGGTTGTTTTATCTACCAAGGCTAACTGACACATATACTCACGATTTAATCATAATGGTAAAAATGCTTAACGTTTATTGGGCACTTACTGTGTGCCGGGTGCTGCATGTAAATACATCAGATGTATTATGTCTTTTTTTTTTTAAGATTTTATTTATTTATTTGCCAGAGAGAGAGCACAAGTAGGGGAAGAAGCAGGCTACCCGCTGAGCAGAGAGCCAGATGCAGGACTCGATCCCAGGACCCTAGGATCATGACCTGAGCTGAAGGCAGACGCTTAACCGACTGAGCCACCCAGGTACCCATATTATGTCTTTTTTTTTTTAAGATTTTATTTATTTATCTGACAGAGAGAGACAGCCAGTGAGAGAGGGAACACAAGCAGGGGGAGTGGGGGAGGAAGAAGCAGGCTCCCAGCGGAGGAGCCTGATGTGGGGCTCGATCCCAGAACACCGGGATCACGCCCTGAGCCAAAGGCAGACGCTTAACGACTGCACCACACAGGTGCACCCATATTATGTCTTTTGACCCTCAAGCAATCCTATTCGTTTGTATTATTACCAGTACAAAAGATCAGGAAAATGACACGTAAGAGGGGTGTAAACAGCCCAGAGTCAGACAACTAGTAATCAGTGGCTCTGGAACATAAAGCCAAGACTGAGGGATTTCCAGTCCTCTTAGCCACCACACCAGGCTGACTTCTCTCAACAAATCGGTTGTGCACTTTTTCATTCAGTCCTTCAGTTGAATCATAGAATTTTTGAGTTGGTTTGGCTGGGGATGGTGCCATGCTTATGAAAAAGCACAAAAATCTCCATCAAAAACAAGACTTCTAAGTTGCTTTATTTTCTTTGAAACAATAAAAAAATGCTTATAAATTTTGGGAATCTTTTATAATAAATAAAAGTAAAATTATTTAATAAAAATATTAATTTCAGTGTGTACTGATATGGCTATAACGTATAGCTTTCAGAAACCACAATTAAATGGATTTTCCAACACAAAGAAAAACTTTACAAGGTAGATCGGACTTCCAATCAAGAGGAAGCACCAAAGATGAATCAATGCTTTGATCCACCCCCTTGGCTCCAAACACATTGCAATGATTGATAAAATATAAGAAGAGGAGGAACAAAGATACACATCTCCACTGACCAGAGCTGGCAACGAATTACAAAGTGGTGAGTGGGTTTGAAGCCACACGAGTCTGTTATGTTCCAAGTCTACAAGCACATAGTGGCAGCTCGAAGTTTGGCTTCCGCCACGTAATGGGAACTAACAGTGCTTCCGGCATAATAGTGGAAGAGAGCTAGGCTCACTGCTTGAAGGCAGGGGCTGGACTGGGCTCCTCCCTCTACAGAAAGGAGTCTGTGAAGAAAAAGCAATTATCAACTTACTTCCTGAGACTACAGTTGCACAGGGGATTCTTGGCTTAGAAAAGCAGGCTGTAGGGGCGCCTGGGTGGCACAGCGGTTAAGCGTCTGCCTTCGGCTCAGGGCGTCATCCTGGTGTTATGGGATCAAGCCCCACATCGGGCTCTTCCGCTATGAGCCTGCTTCTTTCTCTCCTCCTCCCCCTGCTTGTGTTCCCTCTCTCGCTGGCTGTCTCTATCTCTGTTGAATAAATAAATAAAATCTTTAAAAAAAAAAAAAAGAAAAAAAAAAGAAAAGCAGGCTGTAGATACAACTTCCTGGCCAGGAACTCAGCCAGCCACCTGCTGCCCCGTGCCTGGGTCTGTGATAGCCCCAACATCACTGCAGAGCAAATTCCACCTGGTGCTGTGCTGGGGACGTGGGGTGGGGGGGCGGTCAGATGGAGGCAACTGCAAATCCCCAAACTGCTAGACAAACAGGATGAGAGAAACACAGACATGCTCTCTCGCTTTCTCTCTCATTCAAAATGTGACTGTCATAACAAATGAAGAAATCTAATACCAGAGAAGAAAGCCTACAGAACCATCAAAATCATTCACTGAAATATGAAATGCCTAGAGATAAAATTAATTTTATGAAAGAGTCTTACAAAAACTTTAAAATAAGTATGTCTAAAATGTTCAAAGGTATAAGCCGAGGTAATGCATCCATTAATAATGAGTGAAGACATCTGAAACACGAAAGAGACATGAATGAAAGAAAACCAAGTGGGTAGAAAGAAAACCAAGTGGTTCTTAAGAAAGCACAAATATATATTTGTAGAACGAAAAGAATGTAGTTATCAAAATAAAAACCTCAAAAGACAAGATAAACGCTAGGTTGGCTCCAGAGAGTACTGAATTGGGAAAGAGTTGCAAGCCACATACACAGAATTTAGTCCTGAGTGACAACCAGCTGATTTTTATTATAATAGGTAACAGACATGAAAGATACCTTGAGAAGCTCCAACCTCTATCCGAGAGATGTTCCAAGAGAAGAGGACAGAGACAATGAGGGAAAAGTAATATTTGAAGAGATAAGACCTGAGAATTTCGTAATTGCAAAAGACGTGCGTCCTTTGATGGGAAGGACGCTCTCTGGACAGAGCATGACACACAACAGTGAAAGTGCAGATCACTGGTGATAAGAAGAAAAGCCTAAGAGCTACCAGAGAGAAAAAAACCAAAAAACCAAAAAATAAAAAATTAAAAAAAAAAGAAAACAGTAGGCTGACAGAGATTTATTTTCAGCAACAATTGTGGTCACAAGACAATGTAGTAACATCCTTCATGTACTAAAGGAAAATAGCTGTCAGCCTGAAATTTTATATGCAGATAAATTATTATTTAAGAATGGGGACAGAAAAAGGTGCTTCAAAAGCACGAAGACTAAATGAGTCCTCCCACACACAGCTTCACATTTACATACTTAGTAAAGGATACATTTTGATAAAAAGAACTAAGAAACTACAGCAGAGATCGCAGATAGAAGAAACAATGAAATAACAGTGAGAAAAAATTCACAAAATATGCTTTTATGGTTAATTAAATATTGACCATGCCTACATCATGGTTAGAAGGAGAGAAATGCTAAAGAACAAAGTGTTTATTAAAATATTTTTTATTCAAATGGGATATGTTTAAAGTTTAGGAAAATTAAAAGAAGGGATTAACAATCAACAGAGGAAAGAATAAAAGAAATATTTAAAAATTAATTTGCCAACCTAATAAATAGTCGAAAAGGACTACAGGGGGGTGAGGAGGAACACAAGGAAAATGCTAATAGAAAATACAAAATAAGTTAAAGTATATCAGAAATCACCATAAATGCAATTGCACTAAGTGCATTTATTACAAAATATATATTAACATATAGAATTGGATGGATTGAAAGTAAAGAGAGGGAAAAACTTATATATGTCTATCTCCAGATAAAGCTAGTAAGATGATGTTAATATACTGCAAAAAGTTAATGGGAATTAAGGGGGTATTACATAACACTAACAATCTACCAGGAAGATAGAAAAATTGTGACTATATAGGCATCTAAAACGTGGCTTCCAAATATATAAAGCAAAATAGACAGAATTACAGGGAAATGGACAAATCCATAATCAGAGTCCAAAATTTTTGAAACACTTCTATCAAACAGACAGATCAAGCAGGCAAAAAATTAGTAAGACCGTGTAAATATGAAGAACAAAATTTAAAACTAGGATATAATGTAGAATTGTCCAAATGGTTTTTTTAATGTGGTCTCTTTAAGAAATATATTTTATAGCAAAACCTAGTATACGAGTGCACTCAAGTGCACACATACGCAGATAGATGGATGATACATAGATAATTCCGCCCACAATATTCCCCTTTGATACCAGTGATACATTCTGATACAATTTGTTTCATTCCATTCTATTTCATTTGTTTAAAAAATGCGAGTTGCAACCGACCAAATTGATTTCACAACCCAAGAATGGACTGTGACCTACAATTTCCAGAACACACGTCTTATAAATATACACGGTTGTGCCCCCACCAAGGGTTACACCTTCTTTTCAACTTGAAGTGAATACTGTATACCATGATGAAACCACAGAAACATACAAGTTGGAACAAGCAAGGATGTTTGCTATGAACACTTCCATTCTACATTGTACCGGAGATCAAAGTCAATTCACAATGGGGGAAAAGGAATCAAGAGGTATATGAGTTTGAAAGGTTGAGTAAAACCAATTGCAACTGATTTGTTATCTAAATAGAAAACATAAGAGAATCTACAGATAAACTTTAGGAGTAATAATAAGAGAAGTCAACAAAGTTCTAAACACAAGGATAACAAACATTAATAATTTTCCTAGGGGCACCTGGGTGGCTCAGTCGGTTTAGCATCTGACTCTTGCTTTTGGCTCAGGTCATGACCTCAGGGTCATGAGATGGAATCCCGCATAGGGCTCCACACTCAGCAGGGAGTCTACTTAAGATTCTTTCCCTCTCCATCTCCCTCCCCCTCTGCCCTCCCCACACTCTCTCTCTCTAAAATAAATGAACGAATATTTTTAAAAAATAATTTTCCTAAATTCCAGTAATGATCGATTAGAAAATGGAATAGACAAAAGTTATCATTCGTAATAGCAACAAAAACATACATCACCTAGGGAACTAATCTAGTGAAAGATGTGCAGGGCCTTATAAAGAATCCTATAAAACATTGTAAAAGACATAAAGGAAGACCAAGATAAAATGGAGAGGCATAACATGTTTAAGGATGATGAAGATTTGATATGGTGAAGGTGGCAATTCTCTCTAAAATACTCTGATGTTGAGTACACTTTCAGTCAAAATCCCAACAAAAAATTACGATCCCGAGGGGCGCCTGGGTGGCACAGCGGTTAAGCATCTGCCTTCGGCTCAGGGCATGGTCCTGGTGTTATGGGATCGAGCCCCACATCAGGCTCCTCTGCTGTGAGCCTGCTTCTTCCTCTCCCACTCCCCCTGCTTGTGTTCCCTCTCTCGCTGGCTGTCTCTGTCTCTGTCAAATAAATAAATAAAAAATCTTTAAAAAAAAAAAATTACGATCCCGAAATTCATTTGGAAGAGTAAGAAGATCTAATAACTGGGATAATTTTGAAAAAGAAGACAGTTGGGGGGAGGGGGGCTTGCCTACCAGAAAGCTAGGTTTATCTGAAGCCATAACAACTAAGACAAGATGGAATTGGCTCAAGAATGGACAACCACATCAGTGGCGTGAGACAGAGTGTAGAAACAAACTAATACACATAGGAAAACCACCTATGACAGAGGGAGCATTGTAACCAATGCAGAAAGGAAGGGCTATTTAATAAATTACGCTGTGACGCATCCAAAAGAAAAAAATAAAATTTAATCATTAACTCACATTATATAAGATAAATTCCAGGTAAAGACTTATAATTAAAACTTTAAAATTTCAAAAAATATATAGGATACATTTAAGGTTGTGAAGAAAGAAGTATTAAAAAGAAGATTTCTTAAATGAGAAGCAAAAATGACCAACAATAATGTAAAAGACTGATATATTTGTCATTAAAATTAACTGTCATGTCCAACAAAAGTTATCATGAACGAAGTTAAAGATGCAAAAGGATGCGTATAACTGACAAAGGATTAGTCCAAAATTCATATAGGACGTCTACAGTTGGATAACAAAATGACAAACGATGCAATGAAAAAGTGAGAAGAGGACCTAACAGACAATTCATAGAAGAACAAACTTGAGTGGACCATAATCAACGAAAAAATAAGTGAGTGCACTGGGAATCAGAAAGTTGCAAATTACATAACATTTTACAACGCCAGATTGTGAGAATTAAACATTCTATTGTCAAAGTAGGTGAAGGGGATTAAGACGTACAAACTTCCAATTATAAAATAACTAAGTCATAGAGATGAAAAGTACAGCCTAGGAAATATAGTCAATAATACTGTAATAAAGTCGTTTGGTGACAGACGGTGACTGCATTATCGTGATGAGCAAGGAGTAACACAACTGTTGAATCACTATGTTGTACACCCGAAACTAATAGAACATTGTATGTCAATGATACTTCAATTTTTAAAAATTGTTAACACTGAGCAGTGGGAACTGCTTCTAGCTAGCTCCAAGAACTGAACTCCCACGTACCGTTTATGGAAGTATGAACTGGTAAACCACTTTGGAGAGTAGCCTGACTTAGCCTGTAGAAGCTAGTCTGTTACCCAGCAATTTCACTCCTAAGTGTGCACCGCGGAGTAGCTCGTGTGGAAGCAGACGGGAATGTCAACTGCAGATAAAGAAGATGTGAGAGATATACATACATATAATATTACATAATATAAATATATCTAATGTATAATGTATGTAATATATTGTATATATAATATTATATAATCTATAAGGGGATAAACACAGCCATAAAAAAGAATGAAATCTTGCCACTTGCAACAACATGCATGGATCTAGAGAATATAATGCTTAGTAAAATAAGTCAGAGAAAGACAAATAGCATATGATTTCACACACGCGTGGAATTAAAGAAACAAAACAAACAGACGAAGAAGAGAAGAGACAAACCAAAAACAGACCCTTAACTATAGAGAACAAGGTGATGGGGACCAGAGAGGGGCGGGGGTGGGGGGATGGGTGAGATCGGTGAAGGGGATGAAGAGGACACTTATCATGATGAGCGCTGGGCATCGTATGGAAGTGTGGAATCACTATGTTGTTCACCTGAAACTAATGTGACACTGTATGTTAACTATGCTGGAATTAAAATAATAATAAGGACCCCAATTAAAAAAGAATGTTCACTGTAGCATTGCCATGAAAGCATACCTTGGAAAGAAACTAAATGCCCATAAATAGAAAAACGATAAATAAATGTTGGCATGCTTCTTCAGTGGACTGCTCTATAACAGGCAAATAGATAAACTAAAGCTACATATGTCCATAACCGTTAAGACGTGACACTGAGCGCAGAAAGAAGGTGCATAATGACATGCTTGGAACGATCATATAGGCAATAAGTTTGCAAACTTGAAAATGATGCTCTCTATAATTCGGATACACACAAACGGGGTGATTATATTAAAATATACATGGGAATGATAAAACCAAAAGTGTTGATTATCCCTGGGCAAGGAGAAGGGACATGGGATAAGGAAGAAGTTCTCAGGGGCTTCAACTCAATCTTTAAATTTTTTTGCCATAAGCGAAAAAAAGGAAATATGAGATCTTGCCAGAGCTGGGTGCAGGGTACACAGGTCTTTGTTGTCACTCTCCAAACTTTTCTGCATTTCATCATAATTTCTTCAGCACAGGGGCGCCTGGGTGGCTCAATCCATTAAGCTTCTGCCTTCAGCTCAGGTCATGACCCCGTGGTCCTGGGATCGAATCCCACATCAGGCTCCCTGCTCAGCGGGGAGCCTGCTTCTCCCTCTCCCTCTGCCTGCTGCTTCCTCTGTTTGTGCTCTCTCTCCCTCCCTCTCTCTCTCTCTCTCTCAAATAAATAAAATCTTTAAAAGAAAAGAATTATAATTTCGCCAGCACAGTTAATCCTGTCCTCTCCCACTTTCTATTTGTAGATTGTGATAGTGTGTGATTGAATTAATTCTGAGTTAATACATTGAAAAATCTAAACAAAACAATCAAAATCTTTCTTGTATTATCTGTTCTCCAATATTCTCTGCCTTCCAAAGATGCCGTTGCTATGAAACCTGCATTGTCATCTCATTTATGTCACTTCAAATCCAAAGAATTCTCACTGGTTCATAAAGGTGAATTTGTAATCTCATCAGAAATCTATTTTCTTAATTGGTTCTCTCTTTAAAAAACAAAAAAAAAAAATGTACGGGGCGCCTGGATGGCTCAGTTAGTTCAGCATCCAACTCTTGATTTCAGCTCAGGTCGTGGTCTCAGGGCCCTGAGATTGAGGCCTGGTCGGGCTCCAAGCTCAACACCGAGTTGGCTTGGCCCTCTCCCTCTGCTCCATCCCTCTCTTTTGCTCTCTCTCTCATTCTCTTTCAAATAAATAAATAAAATCTTAAAAAAAAAAAAAAGTATAGAAGGAAGAGGCTTTGGGGAAGACAGCAGAGTAGGAGGACCCCAGGCTCACCTGGTCCCTTGGAAACAACTAGAGAATGCTCACGTCAGTGGAACTAACCCAGAAGACGACCCGAAGCCTGGCAGAACAAACTGCCTGACTAAATGTGGGGAAGGGGCCTCATCGAAGAGGGTCTTACTGCTTAGTGGGCTCCTCATAGATACTGATTAATTGGTTGGAAAAACAAAGTATAGAAGTAATATAACACAATTACAGAAAATTTGGGAAATAGTGATCGCTTAAAATTCTCCTCTCTCCAAAATGCCATATACTTAACTACTCTATTTCTCACTAGCCTTTTATGCTTCTCTAGGTTGCAGTGCCGTTGCAACCCATTTGCACATGTTACTCTGCAGCCTGCGTTCTTCTGCTAAGTCAATATCGCCATGCGGTCTCCCTGCCCTTCCTAACCTTCCTTTCTGTCGGTGGAAGAGTCCATCCCATCTTTCCACAATTATTTCACCTTTCTCCTATGATTGGACATTAGGTTTCTGTCAATTCACATGCATAGAAATAAAAAGCCATGACAAAAACTTTGTGAAAATACATTTTTTTGCATTTTGAATGATTTTAGAACTGGGATATCCTGTTTCAGGGCACGAACCTTTCCATTAAATTCTTCTCCCAACCGAACTTGCTGTTTCCGTTGCCCACGGCG
Source organism: Ailuropoda melanoleuca (assembly GCF_002007445.2). Taxonomy (NCBI): domain Eukaryota; kingdom Metazoa; phylum Chordata; class Mammalia; order Carnivora; family Ursidae; genus Ailuropoda; species Ailuropoda melanoleuca. The sequence goes on from NC_048219.1 coordinate 18,728,802, forward strand.
TGTCCGACAGCACTGCCTGGCTCGCTGTGGCTCTGGACTCCAGTTAGAGTTCTGTAGCAATAACTAACAAATCCTACTTTTTTTCTAAAAGATCATCCTTACTTACAGCCTTTGTGACTGTTACAAGAAGACAGTTGACAGGTGCCTGATCTGCATGGTTTATAAAATTTTCTAAAATATGATCTGAGAGTAAAGCATTGGGAACATAGTCAATAGTATTGTAATAGCGTTGTATGGTAACAGACAGTGACCACATTTATCATGGTGAGCACGGAGCAATGTATAGAGTTGTTCTATCAATATGTCATACACCTGATATCAATATAATGCTGTATGCCAACTGTACTTGAATAAAAATAATACAAGGATGAGCGGAGACAACGGCATCTCAAATGCCACGTATATAATCAGAAACAACTCATGCCATAGTCACCCCCTTGAAATTTGCACATCTTAAAACTATGTTCAAAATGGGGGGGGGCAAGTGGAAACATTTTATTTTTTTAATATAAATTATTATAAATAAACTTCTTGAAAGTTGAGTTTTTGATAACACTGTGCTAGGGCTTCCTGTAGCTTTCCGTTAAGTACAAGAGGAACATATTGAGAGATGCCAAAATATGAGAAATTAAATATAAATAAAGACACTGAAAGCCCAATCTGTTCTCAGGGTGATTAATTAAATGGTATTTTATTAAAAATCACAGCACATTTTGTTTTTTCTTCAAAGCAGGTTAATTGGGACATATTTTGGAAGTAATTAAGTGGTGGTAAAACTTGCAGGGACATATATACAAGGATGTTCATTGCAGCACTGTGGAGGCAAAAAAAAATTCAAAACGGAGTGCAAGGCTGTCATTGGGAACTGTTCGTAGAAGTGTTGTCACGTGCATGTTATGGAATGTAATACAGCAAATAAAACATAGGCTTCATCTCTGCCCACATCGTTGGAGAGATTTCCAAGCAGTACTACTAAATGGGGGAAGCAAGGTCTAGAGATTATATAATAAAGAGCATAAAGACAAAAATAATATGTGAATATGTATGACTGTATAAGATCATGTCAGTAACATGGGTTATCTGTGCATGGGAGAGAGGTGGAGAGAGGGAAGAAGGAGCAAGAAAAGAAAACACTCCATTCTTACAGACAATGTGAGCAGGTGTTTAAGTGAAGCTGTGAACGGGCAGTGAAAGAAGCAAGAAGGTATGCCAAACAGCGTGAGCAGCGCAGTTCAGAACTTCCCCAGGGCAACTCACTGAGTTAATCCCTTACAGGTCAGCGCTGCTGGAGACTGACACCAAATCCCACTTTCTAACCTCCTTCTTTAGTTGTACATAAGATAGTACAGTGGACAGCGTAGTGTTCCTCTTCAAGATAAATAAATAAAAGTAAAACCTTACGGTACACAGGTATGCACTCTGTATGAGTCAGCATTTCTCTAAAGCAGCAGTACTAATAGGATAGAGACCGATTTTAAGGACGTGGAGACGGACACAAGTCCCAGCTCCGCAGGGTAAGCCGACAGGCAGGAAGCCAAAGGAAGAGCTAATGATGAAGCTTCAGTCTGAAAGCCGTCTGGAGACACAAGTGCTTCTTCCTTGGGGGACCTCAGTCTGTTTCTCTAAAGGCCTTCAACTGATTAGATAAGGCCCACCCACCCACATCGTCGAGGGTAATCGGCTTCACTCAAAGTCTACTGACTTAAATGTTACTCTTACCTAGAAAATGTTCACAGAACATCCAGACTGGTATTTGACCAAATATCTGGATACTGTGGGTATTTAGGCAAGTTGACATATAAAATTACCCATCCCATGGACCAAACAATAGCCTTTCAAAAAGATCAAGCCCATTTTACTTACAATTTTAAAATAAACTGGATGAGATGACCGCATTTTCTCTCGAGTTACATTAGAAAATATAATCAGAGCACAAACAGTATTCAAGGTTCTTAAGGTCTGGCCTTGATCCTAATTTCCTTCACCCACTTGGCTAAGTGTGTGTGTGTGGTGTGTGTGCACGCACAAGAGTGTGTGTACCCTTGACAGTGTGTCTATCAGCCAATTTCCTGAGCATACGGGATACACTTACCTGTACTAGAAGCTACCTGCATGTGCCTTTTTGTGGGGTTGGTCCTACTTCTCTGACTTACTCTCGAAGCCATTCTCTCTCTCTCTTCAATGGCTCGGAAATCCTCTTGTCCTTCAAGACTCAGCTCTGATACGCTCGCTTCTTCCCAGAAACTGCCCCATAATCACCACCCTCCCTCCTCTTTCCAAGTCACGCCCTTCAGCCCCAGGCTGATAATGATGAACACCTCTGCGGAGTTCCCACGCTCCCCATCCACCCTCTCTTCCCTGCGCACACCCCTCCATCCTAGCACCTGCCACACTGGATGTTAATTACCTATTCGTGCATCTGTTTTACTCCCAATAGGCAGCGCTTCTTGATGGCAGGGATGGTATCTTATCCGTTATTGCATCCCCATGCCTCAGCAGTCTTTATTAGAAGAATTAATAATCAAGTTCTGCTTTCCTTATGAAGCTTTTCAAAGAATCTTGCCCAGCCCCTCCAGGCCACTACTGCTGAGGGCAGTTTCACCTTGCACTTGGAGGGACCAAAACAACCTCCTTTGCAGGATGTCCCATCATCTTAAAGGCACAGCTGCCTCCGATGCCAGTCACACAAGTGAATGTTTAGAAAGCAGGAGAAGGACCAGGCAGTCTTCTGAGGGAGGATCCTGCTGGGCTGTTTGATTAAGTGAATCAAAGTGAAGAATCATCAAGTGAAGATTGATGTCCCCATGGCAGACCTTAAGGAGGCCTTCAAAGCTCTCATAAAATTTCCACCAAAAATAAGCTTCATAGGGATGATTGGCCCAGCTCCTCATAAGCCCTCCCTTCTTGGAGCTGCCTCTGACCCCCAGGCGGGCTGTTGGCAGCCACGTCAGGAATGTGTGACGGTGTAGATTACACTGGGGAGAACACCTGTCCCTGGGGCGATCAGATTCTCTCTGACTGGCACAGAGATCCCCAGAGAATTAGTCCCTGCCTGTCGCTAAAAGTCAGAAGCCACGTTCTCTCCCACAAATGGAAGAGATAGAGAACGTGCATCACCAGCAATAAAGACCACAACAGAGGTGCGGGGTGGAGGGAAAGAACGTCCAGACTCTTTCGAGCTCCCACTCCGGTTCCTCCTGAGGTGGCTATGTTCCACAACTGTGCAAAAGAGTGCCACGGACTTTCGCAGCCCACGGAGAGCAGGAGCAGAAGGTTGCAGGCATCTGACTCAACTGGACAAAGGAGCCGGTCACACAGCCATCCTCACACTTTCTCTCCAGAGCAGCTGAACAGGGAAGGGAGAAGACAGAGTGCCTGGGAGGAGCCTCCTTGATGTCTCAGCTTCGCCGGACAACCTAACGTATATCCCTGTGAACCTCATCAGGCTTCAGTTTTTCCCACCTGCGCAACAAAGATAATGTTTGCAGAACCTTCTCCGCACAAGTGATATGAGGCTTAAGTAATAAATGTTTGCTCTGCATGTTGAATTTCTCAGATCAAAAAAAAAAAAAAATGACACATGATACTCAGTGTTACTTGGAAACCTACCATCCAGGGAAATATATTTTCTAGTGACACTTCCCTGAGCACTTGGAGGGCCCGGCTGCCTATTTCACCTAGATATTAAAAAAAAAAAAAAAAGGGGGCCTATCTGTGGGACCCTTTGACCTACAATTCCCTCAGTTGAGAAATCAAGATTTGACAGTTGAAATAAATTCTGAATCACCCACCGTAATATCAGAGAGGAGGAAAAAATGAATTTTTCAATTTTCAATTTTTCAATTTTACAATTTACCTAGTTTCCACAGCCTTTGTTTTGGACAGAACCTTAGACCTCCTCTTCAGCAAATCCTAGTTTCAGTTTCCCTTCTTCTTCCAGGTGGAGCAGGAAAGAAATAAAAGCTTCTGCTTGAAGAGAATGGAACACCTTGAGGAATGAGCAGTCTACCAGAATTCAGTCCCTGCTGTCCTGTGGTTTCACTACCTAGAAGGGTATTAACCAGGAGAAGGCTGAGAAAGGCCCGTGGAAGCAGGGTTCCCAGGAAGCTACTGACACTGGTATGACAGGGCCCCTCAGGAGGGTAAATCCCTGTGTGAGCTGGAGGTGTTGAGAGTGATGGAAGTTTCCAGAAGGAGAGGGGAAGCCAGGTGGTAAATCAGAAACAATGTACAGGCATTTCTGGTGAGTGGTTGAAAGAACTCCCAGAAGAAAGGGTCGTGGAGCTCCAGGACCCAGCAATTTCTGTGATTTCTTTTTTTTTTCTTTCTAAGAAAACACTTCAGTACTTAACTTTATATTCATGAGTCATTTTTCTGAAAGAGGGCACCCTAGATTGTATAAACTCAGGACCCACAAATGCTGGATGTGCACTGATGTTAGGATGGGTTGTAAACAAAGTTGGGACGTCCTTCTCCCACCCCTCCCACCGCCCCTCTCTGCCCCACTGTCCTGGCTTCTAACTCCTGGTCCTTGCCAAGGTCAAGCTCAGCCCTGTCTCCTCAGTCATACCCCATGGGGCTTTCCAATTCCCTCCTCAAAACCAATCCAGGGGGCGCCTGGCTGGCTCGGTCGGTGGAGTGAGCAACTCCTGATCTCAGGGTCATGAGTTCCAGCCCCTCGCTGGGTGTAGAGAGGACTTGAAACAAACAAAGAAACCAACAAACAAACCAGGGGCGCCTGCGTGGCTCAGTCGTTGAGCAACTGACTCTTGATTTAGGCTCAGATCTTGATCTCAGGGTCATGGATTGAGCCTCCAACCGGGCTCCTTGCGCAGTGAGGAGTCTGCTTGAGATTCTCTCTCTCCCTCTGCCCCACCCCCGTATAAAAAACCAAACAAACCAACAGAAAACCACCACCACAACCTGGCCTGTCTAGTTCTCTTAGTACCACCTGTCCCACTCGCATTTTTTCAAGGCAACAGTTAGTTATCTAACAGGCTAGGGTTCGACCGAGGGATCACAGCCCAAAAATTGGTTGGAATCATGGGTTACACTAAAGATACAGAATCTTAACAAACAAAAAAAACAACAGAAATCCCACCACCCCTTGCTAATTTCCCTGAACATGTTTTTCTGGGCTGTTCGTTTCTAAGCATACACACGTCTATACCGTATGCGGTCTACAAACCTGGAATCAGAATGTAATAGTATTTTGAAACCTAGTTTTTTCACTTAGCGATATCCTGTGAGCATTTTTCCCTATCATTAAATACTTGTTTACAGGGTCATTTTAAAGGGCTGAATAACACTGCGTACATCAAGGGTCAGCTAAATTTTGAGATAACCCAGATGAAATGGGCAAATTCCTAGAAAAACACAAACTGCTAAAACTGACTCAAGAAGAAACAAAATATCTGAATAAACCTGTTAACAAGTAAAGATATTAAATTAGCAATAATTTTTTTTTAAAAAAAGACTACTTCCCACAGAGAAAAGCACAGGCCCAAATTAATTTACTGGTGAAGTCCACCAAACATTTAAAGAATTAATGTCAGTGCTTCTCAAACTCTTTCAAAAAATTGAAGAGGAGGGAACACTTCCTAATTCGCTCTATGAGGCCAGCATGACTGACACCAAAGCCAAAGATANAAAAAACAACAAATCCCACCACCCCTTGCTAATTTCCCTGAACATGTTTTTCTGGGCTGTTCGTTTCTAAGCATACACACGTCTATACCGTATGCGGTCTACAAACCTGGAATCAGAATGTAATAGTATTTTGAAACCTAGTTTTTTCACTTAGCGATATCCTGTGAGCATTTTTCCCTATCATTAAATACTTGTTTACAGGGTCATTTTAAAGGGCTGAATAACACTGCGTACATCAAGGGTCAGCTAAATTTTGAGATAACCCAGATGAAATGGGCAAATTCCTAGAAAAACACAAACTGCTAAAACTGACTCAAGAAGAAACAAAATATCTGAATAAACCTGTTAACAAGTAAAGATATTAAATTAGCAATAATTTTTTTTTAAAAAAAGACTACTTCCCACAGAGAAAAGCACAGGCCCAAATTAATTTACTGGTGAAGTCCACCAAACATTTAAAGAATTAATGTCAGTGCTTCTCAAACTCTTTCAAAAAATTGAAGAGGAGGGAACACTTCCTAATTCGCTCTATGAGGCCAGCATGACTGACACCAAAGCCAAAGATATCCAAAAAAAGAAAGAAGTTTCAGACCAGTGCCACCTACGACTATAAATGCAAAATCTTCAACACACATTAGCAAATCCAATCCTACAGCATTAAAAGGATTATTTACCATGCCGGAGAGGGATTTATCCTGGGAACGCAAGCGTGGTGCAATCTAAGAAAATTGATCGATGTAATGCATCACATCAGTAAAACAAAGGAAAAAACCCACATAATCATCTCAATTGACACAGAAAGGGCATTTGACAAAATCCAACCCTCTTTATGGTAAAAACTCTTGGAACATGATAGAGATAGATAGATAGATAGATAGATAGATAGATAGATGATAGATGATAGATAGATATAGATGATAGATAGATAGATGATAGATAGATGATAGATATAGATAGATAGATAGATAGATATAGATAGGTGATAGATAGATAGATAGATGATAGATGATAGATATAGATAGATAGATAGATAGATAGATAGATAGATAGATAGATAGATATAGATAGATGATAGATAGATAGATANAGGAAAAAACCCACATAATCATCTCAATTGACACAGAAAGGGCTTTTGACAAAATCCAACCCTCTTTATGGTAAAAACTCTTGGAACATGATAGAGATATAGATAGATAGATAGATAGATAGATAGATAGATAGATAGATGATAGATAGATAGATGATAGATAGATAGATATAGGTAGATGATAGATAGATGATAGATATAGATAGATGATAGATAGATAGATAGATAGATAGATAGATAGATAGATAGATAGATAGATAGATATAGATAGATGATAGATAGATAGATAGATAGATAGATAGACTATTACCAAGTATTGCCAAAGATGTGAATAAACTGGAACCTTCATACACGGCTGGTGGGTGTAAATTGGTATAGTCACCCTAGANTATTACCAAGTTTTGCCAAAGATGTGAATAAACTGGAACCTTCATACACGGCTGGTGGGTGTAAATTGGTATAGTCACCCTAGAAAACTGTTCAGTGCCATCTACAAAAGGTGAACAAATGCATAGGCTAGGACCCAATACTTCCATCTCTAGGTATACACAATAGAAACTCGACATATGCCCTCCAAAAGATGGGTACAAGAATGTGTACAGCATTTTCTTTTTTTGTTAAGATTGTATTTATTTATTTGACAGAGAGAAAAGAGAAGGCACAGGCAGAGGGAGCAGCAGGCAGAGGGAGCAGCAGGCAGAGGGAGCAGCAGGCAGAGGGAGCAGCAGGCTCCCTTTGGAGCAGGGAGCCCAACACGGGGTTGGATCCCACGACCCTGGGATCACGATCTGAGCCGAAGGCAGACGATTAATGACTGAGCCACCCAGGTGCCCTCCAGCATTTATTTGTCATAGCCCCAGACTGGGAAAAATGCTTATTGGTAGAATGGGGAAAAAGCAAGAGTGGCCAAGCCTGCAACGAACTGCTGCACAGACGGACCTCACAGCCGCGACGCCGACCAGAAGTCCCCGAAGCAAAAACATGTACCGTGTGATCCCGTTTGTTGAAATTTCAAAACCAGGCAAAGCTACCTATGGTTGGAAAGTAGCCTAGCGGTTACCTTGGTGGGGAGGGGGGGATTCGGGACGACCGGGAGAAACAGAAATCGGGGCTCCGGAGTGCTCATGTGGTCTGTTTCTTGACCGGGCTGGTAGCCGCACGGAGCGCCCACTGTGCAGTGAGTGGCTGAGCTGTGCACTTAGGATTTGTGCTTGGCAAATAAAAGGAGATACATTTGACTATAACGGCAACTACACCCTAAGCCTCTCCCAGCGGTGTGGCCCTGAGATCCACGGGCGTGCATTCCCAGGCCTGGAGAAACCCACTGGCCACTCCTCAAAATTTACAGCGATCCTAACACACGGTGCGCCTTAGGTCCCGTTCCTGAATTACTGCCACCAGCATGCCCCAGGGCCTGAGTCCTCCCACACCTTTCCTTTCCTTGGCCCCGAAGCGCTCAGAGTATGTACCTTCTCTCCTCTCAAAACCTGCTCTTCCAATGCTAAAGCCACCCATGACCTCCCCCAAACCATCTGATGTTGGGCCATGCACCTGAGAAAGCGCCCCACCTCACTAATAAGGAGAGGTTATCACACCCCATCTCCTAAAAAGAATCATCTACTTGACTGCCATCCTNACGCTCAGAGTATGTACCTTCTCTCCTCTCAAAACCTGCTCTTCAGATGCTAAAGCCACCCATGACCTCCCCCAAACCATCTGAATGTTGGGCCATGCACCTGAGAAAGCGTCCCACCTCACTAATAAGGAGAGGTTATCACACCCCATCTCCTAAAAAGAATCATCTACTTGACTGCCATCCTGGCAACTTGCTAGCTGGGGTAGTGGCCTCGGGTAAATCACTTAACCTTTCTGAGGTTAAGGATTAAAAATAATTCCTGCTTTCCATGTTCGTTTCAAGGATAAGAGATAATATGTGTAAACACCGAACACAAAGATTGGCACTTTGCGCGGTCATTTCATTTTTGCTAAACAGCAACAGCAGAAACAAAGGGCACACCCTCTCTAAACCCTGACCTTACCCCGGTTTAGAGGTGGACTTCTTACAGCGAAAGTAAGGAAGCTGTGCCAGAGCTCAAACCATGAACCCAGAGTGCAGACAGGAAATGCAGGCACCCCCTGGCCAGTCTTCCGAACAAAGCAAGACCACCACAGGGACCACCTGCTTCCGTTCTGCTCCTCCCAAGAAACTCACCCCTTCACAATGCAGCCCGATCAGCTTTATCAATACCTCCCAATTCATTCGACAGACATTTATGGGCTGGTATGTGGCATATGCCAGGCACTGCGCCACGTGTTGAAGATGCAGAGATGAGCAAGACAGAAGCCACAGCCCTGCGCTCTGGACACTTGGGACCTAGTGGGGTGAAGGGTTCTCATTGTTAGAAAGGTCTCTGTGTGACACTGTATTGAACAAACAGGACGCATGGCCCAAAGCAACCGTATTCTTGTCTCACGGTTCCTTCAGGCTCTGGTCACTCTTGGGTAACACAGGTGCCCCATTCAGTCATGAGGGTGTGCAGATATCAACACTTCCAAATCCATTCAACGTTACAGCTACTTGCTCCCCGCTCTGCTGAGCTTAGACCAGTGCAGGTGGAAAGCCCCAGGCAGGCCTCTTTCCTCTCTCTCCCTCCCCCACTTGCTAGCTGCTAGAATTGACACTCCCTCCCCCCAGGGTCTGCGGTGAGTGGGAAGGGAGGAGGTCAGGAAAAGACAGAAAAGCTCTTATTTGGTGGGCATGGGGCACCGGCCTCCGGGCTCTCTGGCAGCCAGGTGTTTAAAGTTGACCCTTCCTTTGATGAGTGTTTCTGTAGTTTCTTCGGGGATGGCCCCGGACCCATCACAGAGGGACTCTCACCTGCCATTCCCTAGGTCTAGCAACCCCGGTGTGTTTGTTCCTCCAGGAGACCTGTCGGATGGGACCTATCATGACTCCCTCTGCAGCCACTTGGACACATAGCCCAAAGCTGGTGTATACAAAACACTCAGACATCCTTCACTTGTAAATACTTCTCCCCACTGGGGCAGACCACTCCCGATACACCTCTTGGTACACCATGACCCCCACTTCTCCCCCTTTGTGTTGGAGGGCCCCTTACAGCCCACCTACAGCTCTCTCTACAGGTCCTCTCCACCAGTGTTTGCGGTCTGGCCTTTTAGGACACTTGACACAGGCAAAGGCCTTAAGAGTCATTGAGCCAGTTTTATTATATCACCTTTGAAAATGACCACCTGGGACTGGCCCCTCACTATGAAATGTATCTTGGTGCATCACTTTAAACTCCCAATTTACCAGGCTGTCACCCTCACATCAAGCTGCGACCCCGCTTCCTGAATCCCCTACCCCATCCTGGAGTAGGGGCAGGAACATTCCGAGGGAGTTAAGAAGGAAAACGCCTGGCTCGGAGTTTGGGGCTCGCAGTTGCCTCCCCCACCCCCCTCAACCCCGTCTGCCCCCAGGGACTCAGGGGAATGCGGGAAAGTGCTGTCTTTCTCACCTGTGCTCCAGTATCCCCCAAGCAGAGTGTCACCAGTCCACCCATCTGTGCTAAGCACATCCTTCGACTTCTCTCCTCTACCTGGAGGCTGCGTGGTTAACCTTGCCCACACCTGTTTTCAGCAAAGCCTTTCATTGAATCATTCAACTCCACCCTATCGTGTTTCACTCAGGGAAACAGAACCAGAGAGACTAGGGGACTTCCCAGAGCTGCACAGCCCTGACACGGTGGAATGGGGCAGAATGGGGCACGGAGCGGGGCACGTGGTGGAGCTCTCCTGCCCCTCTGTTCACTGCCGGTCTCATGTCCTCACGTCACCACCAGATAAACACGCCTGTAACTTCTTGGCAGAGAAAACAGGGAAGTCTGCCTTCTGCCTCGGTGCCCCCTGAAATCCTCGCCTGCTTCGGTGGGATGATCTGCAGCACCTTGTCTGACGGCAGTCATCCAAACACCACGCGCTTCCCTTCTGGTGGGTTTCACGCTGCACGCCCCAGAGCATAAAGAATGCATGCTCGTTGGAAGAAAAATCTCATGAAGAATTGACCACGGGCAAATGGAGATGACACAACACTGCCTCAAAAGCGTGGAAGGGACTGTAGACGTTAAGGAGAGAAACCTCCAGAAATCAGATGTGCCCAGTGGTGAGCTGGCAAACACCGAGCAGACGGACGGTGAGGAGGAGCGAAGGCGGTCCGGCTCGTAGCATTCACCGATTTCTGAGGTGTAAATGCTGCCGCCATGGCTGATTCCGTGGCCTTTGTGACATCACGGGGTGCGGAGCTGGGGACAGACGGGCACAGACAGCTCCACCCCTAGGCGTGAGCAGCTCCAGCACAGCCTGGGTGTAGCTCGGGCAAGCTTTGTGACTGTCCTTGTTCACTTCGGCTTCTTGTATCAAAACACACCAGGCATCGTGCTAAACACTGGGGATCCATCGGAAAGGAAAAGAGGTCCTCATCCTCTTGCAGCTCAGTCTAGTGGAGAGATAGACATTTAATCATAAAACCAAGAAGACAAATGTAAAATTGTAACTCTGATAAATGTTAAGGAAGGGGAGTTTATGGTGCTAGGAGGTCATGGAAACAGAGGACAGACAGAGTCAGCCTGCCTGAGGGCGTGAGCACAGCTCTGAGATCTGGAGGAAGCTTTGGTGCATCATCATGCAGAGGGAAAAGAAAAGTATTCGAGCCAGAGGCCGGAGCATGTGCAAAGGCCCTGTGCTAAGAAGAAACTTGCCTGTCACATGATAACATGTAGACTTAATCACCCTTGTCCTTTTCTTTTCCATATTTCTTTAGCTGTAAAGGTTTCAAAAACCAGTCAGAAGCATCCTGGTTGCTGCAAAAGTAATTAGAATCTTTATATCAGGAATGCAACAACAAATATTCAATGCTCTGTTTTTCAGCTTCTCAAAATATGTTTCTGTGTTGAATCCCAGGTCAGAAATGATAGTTTTGAAAACCAAAGTTTTCTATTTGCAATAACTGGGTTTTACTGGGAGAAAAAAAGAGTCTCTCTTGAGACTTCAAAAGGAAAGGGTACAGAACTCAAACCTTAGCTGTGGAATGGAGAGAGGAGAAAGGAGATCCAGCACCCCTGCCCCAGGCAGAGTCAGGGAGGGAGCTGGACCGGGAGCCATCCTCCATGGAGGACATTGGTGAGTCCTGGGCAAGAGAAGGGCAGCATGGAAGCCACGCCAAGGCTCAGAGACCATCACCGAGCCAGCCCTGGGCCACATAAACAGTGTCATCACCACTCCCTGGCAAGGAGCTCTCATTGACAGTTCCTGCAGGTCACCCACAGGTACAGAAGTGTCTGGACCCCAAAGTTGTGCTGAGTGTCGTTGGAGCTGCCCCTGGTCAACCACCCAGGTCACGCATACTCTCCAAACATAGGGTGTTGTTCCTGACTCACAGGGGGGGCCTGGGACGAATAGAAGGCAGAACCCTTAACTGCACTGGGGTGGGGCTGGAAAGTGGTAACACCTGCCCGGTGCACCCATTTGAGAAACAGAACGGCGGAACGTGTGGTGGGAGTATGGTGCAAATTAGGGATGGAGGGGTAGAGGCCACACCAGAGGGCCTTGCAGACCCTGTGAAAGACGGTGTCTTTAGATGAAGCAGCAGGCCACTAGAGGGTGCTAGGCAAGGGAGAGCCGTGAGTTACAACGTGAAAAGAATCTAGAACTGGAATCCTTTGTGCCGGGGGCTAGATGATGGGCCATTTTGGTGGTGGTTCCATCGTCCTCCCATTCTTTCTCAAGTGCTCAGCCCGTCGTGTTCTGGCACTCCTGCTGAGTCTCGTGAGCTCCTTGACCCTCCTGACCCCAGGCTGATTCTGGGGTCCTGATTCTCTTCCCACTGGAAAGAAAAGATGTTAAAACACATGACTGGGCGGGGGGGGGGGGGGGCTAAAAAAAAAAAAAA
>NC_048219.1:18741556-18772725 GCF_002007445.2 Ailuropoda melanoleuca
GAGCCTGCTTCTTCCTCTCCCACTCCCCCCTTGTGTTCCCTCTCTCGCTGGCTGTCTCTATCTCTGTCGAATAAATAAATATTAAAAAAAAAAAAACCAAAAAAACAAAACACGTGATTGGGGAGAGGGTGAGGGAATGGGCTCTGTCTACCTGTCGGTGAAAACAAAAAATTGAAGCCATACTTTGGAGGGCAATCTATAGAAATGTATCCCAAAGAAACAACCTCAATGTCCATTAGGACAGAATTAGTTCAATAAAGCACGGCACATGGTACCATCACATGTGGAATCTTATGCCACAGTTAGAATGAAGTCGTACCATTTACTGACATGAAAAGATTCCCAGAAGATACCAGAAAGGGCAAATAGCAGGTGAGCAAATGATGCATGTGGTGTGACTCGTGTCAGTGTGGGTCTGTGTGTGTCTAGGGAAATAAAACACTGCTGATGGCAGTGGCTTTCTTTAGAAGGGACATCATGGGGAACTATCCCTTTGGATGGAGTACATTTCTGAATTATTTGGTAATATATTCTTGCATTTGAAGCCATGAAAAGCAATAAAAAGTGAAGGCCGTTTTGGAAGTTGGAAGACAGACCAGCTCTGCCAGATGGTGGAGAGGCTGCTGAGGGGGGTGACTGCGGGGACGGGATCACCGGGGTCACTCTACCCTCAGACCCTGGACAAATCTCGCCTCCTCTCTGGCTGTCAGGTCCCTGACAATGTCTGCAAAGGTCTGTACGAGGCTGGACGCGAGTGTGAGACTTCCTGGAAAAGCTCAGACCTGCATTGGAACCCTGCCTCTTCCATTTACTAGAGGATGACTTTGGGAGTGACCCTCTTTGAACTTTGTTTTTCCCCTATGTGAAAAGGGGGACCCCTCACCCCCGCTGCCTACCTCCAAGGTTCAGTGATGCCCACCACCCAGCAGTCTTGCCTAAAAGCAAGACCCCAGTCAAGCCATTGCCCTGCCGTGAGAAAGCTTGAACTTATCACAATGGACTCAAGCTACAACGATTGTTTTATGCTACCATGTGTCCGGCTGCAGGAATGCAAAAGAAATGTTAATTTTGTGATTCTCCTCTTAAAACAATCTGCAATCTCTACAGGACTTGGAGGAGAGAGGAAGAAGTCTTATGTCATCAATTTAAAATTAAAAGTGTTTCTTTTCAGCCTTTTTTTCCCATCTTACAAAAATGTGATCCTTTTCTATTATACGAGTCCTTGTCAAAAAGGAACACTAATTATACCAAACACTAAAAACAGCTTTTAAAACTCTGGTTTTAACCAATTAGTTGAAAATAATTCTATTTCAAAGAATTCCTGCCTGTCACAAAAGCTAACAAAGCTCGGTTAACTCCATTCATTCGTGTATTCAGTAAGTATTTTGAGTGCCTGCTGTGTGCCTTGGTTTTAGAGATGATTATTTTTAAAACATACAGGGATTTGGAAAATCTTGACCCTTGTGGAGCTTCCCTTCCAACAGGGACGGGAGTTGAGAGAAACGGATAACAAATAATGCAGTAAAGGACAACAGAAAGTATCAGGAGATGAGAGTTCTGATTTTAAAGACAGGGGTGGGGTAAAGCCTCACTGAGACGAACGAACTGCAAATGTACAGGAGCAAGATGTGTGGGATGGCAAGTGCAAAGGCCCCGAGGTGGGAGTGAGCCTGACATATTGAAGAAACAGCCAAGAAGCAAGCGAATGCAGACGGAGCAGAGGAGCAGGGAAGCGAGCTGGAGCGATGAGTCAGAGAGGCAAGCCCTGAGACGGAGCATCTCCGACATGGTCAAGAGCAGCAGAGGGGCCAGGGGCAGTTTGAGGGTGCTTTCCCCCGGAGCTGCGGTACCAAGAAAGATGGCCGGCAGCCAGCCCCCAGCGCCCTCTCCCAGGGGAAAGGAAAGAGGGGCCACTGTATTTATGGTGACCACAGAGGGAAGTTGGAGCTGTCCTGTACTCGGACATCGGGAATGGTCAGAGTAAAGACACACACATCCCTTGATCTTGGAGGCATTGCTCAAGCGTCAGATGTGTCCTAGAGGCACGTTCCCTAGCCGACTGAGAACCGCTCCAATGACCTCCACATTAGCAGCATTCCCTGGGACCTATGCTGTCCCCGTGGATGCAAGTGAAAACCGAGAAACTCATGTGTGGGCCGATGATGCAGGACAAAGTGTGGACTTGGCCTTCACGTGTGATGTTAACCACCCAAACCATCAACACATCACCTTTTCTAAGTAGCAAGAAGAATAAAGCCACCATTTGAGTCTCCTTAAAAAAAAAAAAAAAAAAAAAAGCAGAGCAGGGATGGGGAGAGGCAGCAGACAAGGTCAGAGAGCAGCAGGGCCCAGCCGTGCAGGGCTGCAGAGGCCACCGCCTGGACATTGGCTGTCACTCTGCGTGAGACAGGAGCCATGGAGGGCTCCAAAGAGGAATGATGAGGTCTGGGTTAGGTCCTAACCAGAACCCCCCAGCCTCCATGCTAGGGAGCAAGCATGGAAAGAGGCTCACACAGGAACACAGCCGAGATCCGGGGAGATCAGCAGCTGGGGGTGGGGTGGAGAGCGGTGGTCACATCCGGGTATGTTTGAAGGTAGAGACAGCAGGATTTATTCAAGCACTGGATGTAAGGTGGGAGAAAGCCAGGGGGCAGCCGAGGCTCCAAGGGTATGGGCCTGAGCCCTCAAAAGGATGAAGTAAGCCTTCACTCAGAGAAGAAAGAGCTGGCTTCAGGGGCAAGATCAAGAGTTCACTTGGGACATTCTCCATTTGAGATATTACCTGGCCAGCCTTGTGCAAACATCTCGTAGGAAGCTCGACCCCGAAGGCAGAGTCTGGGAGAGAGGCCTGAGTAAGAGGCAAGACTTGGGAGTTGTCCATGTGCAGATGGCATGAAACTTCCCTGCACACGACCACCAGGCAAGTGGGGAAGAAAGAAAAGCTCCAAGCTGGAGCCCTGGCCCACCAGAGCGTTTAGAGCCTGGGAGGCAGAGGACCGGAGAGGGAGCCTGAGACCGGGCTGCTGCGGGAGATGGGGAGGCCAAGGTGGACCAGAGAGGGAGGCTGAGACCGGGCTGCTGCGGGAGATGGGGAGGCCAAGGTGGACCAGAGAGGGAGGCTGAGACCCGGCTGCTGCGGGAGATGGGGAGGCCAAGGTGCCCTGGAAGGCAAGGGAGAGACATTTCCGGAGAAGGGAGAGATCACCTGTGCCAACACCAGCTAAAGGGTCAAGTATGGCAAGACTGAGGATTGACCTCTGACTATGGTAGTGACGAGGTCACGGATGACCTTGGTGAGAGTCATGTCCAGGCAAAAGCCTGATTGGAGAGGGTTCGAGAGCTCGGGGGAGAAGAGGAAGTGGAGACAACATCCTACTCTTTAGGGAGTTCTCCTGTAACAGGGAGCAGAGAAGGGATATGGGCTGGCCGCTGGAATGATGGAGTGGGAACATGGGAAGGATGCTGGAGAGAGTGAAGGTAACCTAAGGAGCCAGAAGTGTTTGCATGGGTTGCCAGAGACAGCGGCCTGTGCCCTTCATCCACAGAATGGGGAGGGGGGGAGAGAGCAGAAGCCAGGGCCATCGATGCAGGAAGGTGCTGGCAACAGCGAGAGATGTCCATGGAATTTTCTTCTGGCCATTTGTTTTTCTCTGACGGTGGGTTCACCTACCAGTGCTAGGGCTCGAGGACAGAGTAGTCACAGACTGGGGAAGAATCTCACTAGCTGAACATGGGAGCAGTGGGCTTAAGACACAGTCTGAATGTGCAATTTCCAGTTTGCACGAAGAAGGACAGAGTTGGGTGCGCTCGGCCAGAGCGAAAAGTGGTGTATCATTTTGGGTCAGTCAGACAACAGGAGCCAGACATATGATCCTTGTGGGTGGAGGTAGGGTCTGAGCTGACTCACTGAGGACATAAAATTCAGATATGTATTGAGAAATCAATAATAATGCCGAGCGCCTTACATTAACTAGGTCATTTAATCCTAACAAAACCCATTAAGAAGTAGCTATTTTTATCATTATCACCAAGCTCAGAATCATTAGCCGTAGGTCACACAGATTTAAGTGGTAAAGCTGGGACTCAACCTTCCTTCCGTCTGGCTCCAGAGTCCCCGCTCCGCGGCGAGCCTCCAGCCTGTGAGTGGGGAAATGCTTTCGGAGCAACAACGGGGTCCAGCAGAACTTACTGGTAGGACGAGCTCCACGTGGACAAAGCCAGTGGTCTACCGGGTACACTTACGAAGGCTATGCGGAGGGAATAGAAGGATTCGGTCTTCTTAAAAACACTGGACCTTCCTGAAAACATCTACAAGCCTAGGATAGAACTGGTGGGGGTGGGAAGTCACAGAGCCCCATTCTGAGTTTTCATCAAGCCAGGCGCATCTATATTTAGGAACACAAAATGTAAGGAGTCAGGGTAGGAAAATCGAAAGGAAGACACGTGTCCAGGAGCTTTTGAGAGGAACACTCACTACTCCCTGAACTTTGTTTAATATCCAGTTTATTGGTCTTATAATTCTGCAAAGCACTCAGCATCTTTTAATACATTGAAAAGCCATTAGCATTCCTCTCAGTCACACATGACTTGCACAAAATACAAATCACAACAGATGGATTTATCAAGATGAGGTTTCCACAAGCATGAAAAAACTGATTATTGACTCACTTAAACTTTCTTCTACGTGTTTCAGATGGTAGCTCTCATATCAGATTTTCTTAAAGATCGTAAACACCCCCAAATTATCACGTGCACAATCTGATTTTTACTGTTATGTTGAAACACATTTAAAAAAATATGAATACCATTGATTTAAATTTTAAAAATGTGCCCCTTTCCTGGGGTTACCTCCTATGACTGTAATAATTTTGCCAGATAAAATATCTATACCTGCTTTGTCCAATATGGTAGCCAGTAACGACATATGGTATTTTAATTTAATTTAATTTAATTTAATTTGAAATTCAATTCTCATTAGCCACATGTCGGGTGCTCAGTAGTTACATGGAGCTGGTGGCGAGCACGCGGAGGGCATCAGTATAGAATATCTCCACCACTGTCCATGTTTCTCTTGGGTACAACTGATCTATACCTTTTTTGGGTTGTAGTCATCTTTTATTAGACTCAAAAGAAGAAACAAATACCGCCTCAGAGAAGCAAAATGTGCACAGTCTGGGGCGTCAACATAATAGCTCTTGGTTGAAACATGGGACCTGGCTTCATGGTCCAAGGAGGTTCAAACCTGGGGCCCCAGTCACTGGCCTGGGCTTGTTTCAGAATAAAATTTCACTCACTCCACCAATGGGAATTGATTTCATGAAAAATTCAGATTTGTAACTTTTCCTCTCTTTCCCAGATATGATGCACTCCTTAAGTTTCACAAGTTCGGAGTTACCTAATTAATTATCATTGTGATCTAATGACCTACTCTGTTGGGATTATTGAAATGTTGAAGTGGGCTTTGTCAGATTCTCATTATAATTAGCAAGAACACCTAAACAAGAGAGTCTGTCTGTGCGATCATTTCTCCTCCTTGGGAATCTTGGCCAATTTATCAGCCTAGAACTCTCGTCAGTCCTACTGGAAATGACCACTGATGCGGAATAATTGCGACCCCTTATCAAGTTGGTTCTTTTGATTGGCCCATGATTTCAAACATTCCTTCTTGATCTTGGTGACTTTCTGACTTTTCCAAGATTCTTGGCTCATTTGCATGTTTGTGTTCCTTCTTTCTTGCTTACATAGATTAAAACACTAAATGTGTTTGTTTAATAACCCAACATGTAGTTAAAAAGAACCAAAAACTCTAAATATTAAGATTCTCATGCTCATTGAAAGGAATGAAAATTAAGCATATTTGATTACACCCATCCCTTCTTTTGTACTACGACTACTTTCTTATACATTTTTTATTAACTTTAGTCTTTTGAGTGTCATTAGGAACTTGTGGACTGAATTTTTTCCAAATAGTTACAGTCATAATCCTTTGTATTCTTTATGCACAGATTGTCACAACTTGTTAAGTAGGGAGCCTCTTTAAGTCCTTTCAACCCCAACATATCAGAAATTATCCTTGCTTCTGGAATTTTCCAGAACGTTCCAGAATCATTCTGATCTTTCCCACTTCTTTAAGTGGAGAATGATGCTCATCCATCAAACTCTGGATGCTACGTTGAGATTTCGTTTGTTTTCTTGAAGTGTAATGGACATAACAGCATATCAGCTTTAGGTATGCAACATGATGATTCGGCATTTGTACATACGGTGGGGTGATCACGATAAGTCGAGTTCATACCTGTCACCACACAGTTACAATTCTCTTCTCTGTGATGAGAACTTTTAAAATCGACTCTCTTAGCAGCTTTCAAATATGCAAAACCATTTCCATGGCCCCGTGCTTTTGCTGCTGTTGGGTCACTTTTAGTGACAGAGCTGGAAAGATGCTTCTGTTTAAGGTCATAAATTCACATTGATTGTTTTCAACATTCATTCGCTGTGCACCCCTCTCCTAATGACAGGGGGTTAAGTACACGTGTCAAGGGGCACCTGGGTGGCTCAGTTGGTCAAGTATCTGTCTTCAGCTCAGGTCATGATCTCAGGGTCCTGGGATCGAGTCCTGCATTGGGCTCCCTGCTCGGCGGGGAGCCTACTTCTCTCTCTCTCTCTCTCTCTCTCTCTCTCTTTCTCTCTCTCTCTTTCTCTCTCTCAAATAAATAAAATCTTTAAAAAACACACACCTAACATAAAATTTACCATCTTGACCATTTGAGTGTACTGCTCAGTGATATTAAAATATATTAATATTGTTGCATAACCATCACTACCCTCTGTCTCCAGAACTCACTTCATCTTGTAAAGCAGAAACCCTACACCCTTTAAACACCTCCCCATTCATCCCTCCCGCTGTCCCTGCCAAACACCNCTGAGTGCACTGCTCAGTGATATTAAAATATATTAATATTGTTGCGTAACCATCACTACCCTCTGTCTCCAGAACTCACTTCACCTTGTAAAGCAGAAACCCTACACCCTTTAAACACCTCCCCATTCATCCCTCCCGCTGTCCCTGCCAAACACCCTTCTACTTTCTGTCTTTATTATTTAAGTGACTCTACGTACGTCATGTAAGTGGGATCATAAGGCGTTTGTGTTTTGTGATTGCCTCATTTCATTCGGTAAAACGTCTTCGAGGGTCATCCATGTTGTAGCATGTTAGAGTCTCCTTCCTTTTTAAGGCTGAATAATATTCCACTTTGTGTATATACCCCATTTTGCATATTCATCCATCTGCCAATGGACAGTGGGATTGCTTCTGCATTTTAGCTATTGTGAGTAAAGCTGCTAGAACATGGACGTAGAAATATTTCTTTGAGACCCTGCTTTTGATTATTTGGGGTATATACCCAGAGTAGAATTGCTGGGTCCTAGAGTATTTCTATTTTTAATTTTTTAAGGAACCTCCATATGGTTTTCCACAGTAACCATAGGCACCACTGTACATTCAGAACTGGACCCAGTTTGGCAATCACTCTACCACAGGCTGACTTATTGGACTAATGTGTCTCCCCAAGGAGACTATAAAGCTGTATAAGGGCAGGAATTATGTTTTGTTCGCTCCCTAGTTTATCCTCAATGCCTAGCACGAAAGCATCTCATACAATAGTTACTTAAAAACTATTGTATTTTTTAAGATTTATTTTTATTTATCTTGGGGGGGACAGAGAGCGAGGGAGAGAGTCTCAAGCAGACTCCCATGTTGAGCGCAGAGCCGGTGACCCTGAGGTCAAGAGCTGAGCTGAAGCCAAGCGACGGCCGCTTAACCGACTGTGCCACCCAGGCGCCCCTCAAAAACGATTTTGAATTTGTGTCTGATAATTTTTATATCTGAACTTCTGTATTTCTATTGCCCTTTTTCCTGATGGATGTGAGTCATATTATCATGTTTACGCCACGATATGCCTGGTTTACTTTTGAGGAGGGAGCAAAAGGCCGGCTGAAGGCAGAGCAGAAGCTGCCGCCCCGCGCCCCCCACCATGGAAAGTAGGTGGCATTCCTCAGACACTCCTGGCCAAAGGAGAACCACATGGTTAGCTCATGGAGATCGATCCTACAGGACAGGCGTCTCCCTCGGTTTTACAAAGGC
The DNA here is from genome assembly GCF_002007445.2 of Ailuropoda melanoleuca. Lineage (NCBI taxonomy): Eukaryota > Metazoa > Chordata > Mammalia > Carnivora > Ursidae > Ailuropoda > Ailuropoda melanoleuca. The sequence continues at coordinate 18,749,700 of NC_048219.1, forward strand.
CTTAGCAATATACAAGAGCAAACTCGTCTATCACGGGCCTGGCCGCCAGAAGAAATGTAGATACAATTAGATGTCCTTATCATCTGCAGCTCGTGGACAGATACTTGAAGCTGGTGAAATGGAATGTTCCTCCAGGAAGCCCCCAACCATCTTGATGCTAATGCCTTGCTGGAAGGAAAAAACCATTTTAACTTGACAACAGCAAGGCCTCCGGGAGCCTGTGAATCTTCTTTAACATACGAAAATCCTTTTGAAACCTCCCTTTTCCTTACCTCCCCCAACCCCATAGTATATAGTCAGTCAACCCTCACAACCCAGGGCAGCAGCTCTTTCTGCCCACGGGTCCTGACCCCGTGCTTTCATAAACAACCATTCTGCACCAAAGACGTCTCAAGAATTCTTTCTTGGTCGTGGGCTCCGGACCTCACCCCACTAAACCTCACCGAAATCCCGTAACGACATCACTTTGATTTGAATGTTGGACGCTGTATTAGAAAATTTGTTTGCAGGCCTAACTTGAGGCTTCAATGATGAGCCCTTCCACGAGAGAAGATTTATATTTGCTGCTGCCGGTGCTCAGGGGGTGAAGGTGGGGGGATGGGGGCACTAGAAATCCAGGACCGTCTTAATCCGGTTGCCAGAATCAAGATTTTCTGGGCCACCAAGGTGGTCTGGAGCTGGGCTGCAGCCTGGACAACAGCTGGCTGAGCTCTCACTGCAACAGACCAATTTTTGGTTTGTCCAGCATTGCTTACCGTCTTCAGCAAGAAGATGGACCCTCTGTTACTAAAGGTGGAAATTCTCCCTCAATACGTGTTTGTTCCGAGAGGCACGAGATCAATCAAACGGTCTCCGTTCTTGGCCTTTTTCGGAATATTTAATATTACGGCAGGAATGAAAACATTGCAGCTTTCAGAGATGCCTGCAGCTGTTTTTTTGCATATTCCGGGGGTAGCAGCAAAATTCATCTTTGGGAGAGACTCACTCCCGTGTTTGGAAAATGCTTTAATGAGCCTCTTGGGTATGCAGAGGTGAGGCTAAGAAGTTAGTCTGGAAGGGGAGGTCAAAATAGCGAAGAGACACCAGCGTTGCCAGAAAACGCTAAGTGTTCCTGGGGTGCTGAAGTTGGAATAACGCCAACTGTATTTTTGCTTTCTTGGGTGGGAGGAAATGGGGATTTGGGGCCCCAAGACTCGGGGGGCGGGGTTTGGAAAGAGAATCTGGGTTTAGCAGACCCTGCAGTGGGAAGAGCTTCAGACCCCCTGAGAGGGCACAGCTAGTCCGCACTGTAGTTCTGTGTTACACGCAGGTCTCCGCTCCTTTGTTATCTCTGCAGGCTGGTGTCTGTGCTACTAACGGGTGCTAACTGGTCCACACTGGGACAGCCTGGGGGTGCGGGCGGTGGAGGAATGGAATCCCACGGGGCAGGAGCCCAGAGACGCAGCTCAGAGCTGGCAGCTGCAAGTGGCACCCAAGCTATAAGCCACAGTCTCTGACAACGGCTGCCACGTCTCTGTGCCCAACTGTTCCCCTGAGCCTGGTCATTTTCCTCCTTAGAAAGCTCTTTGAAAGCTCTCAGCCCACGGCTCCTGCCCTTCAGGTGTCACGGGGTCTGACCCCTGCAGCTGCCCCGCTGCCTCAAGCCAACTTGCAGGTTCTTGGGCTCTAGGTCACCATCACGGACCCCAAGGTGACTTTTCCAAAGCACGGCTCTGGTTGCAAGCTCCCCTACGCTGACCCCTCTGCCACAGGGTAAAGTCTCAGCTCCAGCAGATGGCCGTCAACGCTCGCCACCACCCAGCCCCGACAGACATACCGATCTCATCCCCACGGCTTCCCGCCGCCGCTGTGTCACGGGCTCAGGGCTCATGGTGACAGAGTGTGGCGGGAAGAGCACGAACGCCGGAGCCAGCCTGCCGGGCCTGAGTCCCAGCTCTGCCACTACTAAACTCTGCGGTCACAGGCCGTGGCGCAGTCTCATGGGTGATAAGGACTGAGTGGGCCAGTAGCCCTGCAACCTAACCGCAGTGCCTGATGCTGGCGCGCCGTAAATGTCGGCTAGTGTTGTTATCATTACTGCTATTCCCGAACACTCCCACTGACTATTTCTCCATGTTTTTCCCTCCCAACGACTTCTACCCCAACGTCCTCCTATCCTGCGTGCCTGACAAATTCCTTTTCCTCTTTCAAGGCTTCTGTCTCCTCCTCCGTGGAGCTATCTCCAGTCCTTCACGCCTCCATCCGTTCTCCCAAGAGCCCTTGGCATTCACTTCCCATCTGAGGTCACAGACCTCTGTCCACATTTCTGTCTCCCTTCAAGTTATGGACTACAAGCAAGCAGGCCCCCATCTTATCTCTGTCCCCCCAGTCCTTGGCACATAGTAGATGTGTCGTAAATATTTCCTGAATGAACCTCCATCTCCCACCCTAGACTGTAGGGTCCCCAAAATAGGACCACATGTCGACCATCTTTGTGCTCTGTTCTGAACACAGCGTGTTGAATTTTCTCTGGCCTCCACTGCCAGCTCTCTTCAGCCAACCCTGCGCGAGTCCCAGATCTCCAGCCAGTCTCTGCATAATTCTGATCTCAGACATTGGTTCTTCCCTGGTGAATGCTGGAGTAGGTCAGCATTTGACCTGTCATCCACTCTTGCCATGTGCCAGCCCTCACACTCTTTGTCAACAGCTTAAAGCCATGGGCAGAGAATTTAGACAGTATTTGCAGGATTGACACAAGAAGAAAATGGACAGCTTTTCTTGCGACCCCAGTTCCCACAGAACGCCAATATGCATATGATTTATTTAAATAGGTTCTGGGTTAGCAAGAGTCTGGAGAATTTGATGGGGGCATGGAAACAGAGCCAAATAGTCTTTGGCAACAAAATGTTTCATCAGGAAGGAAAACATCCACTTAAATTAAAGATAAAACAAAGCAGCATGCCAACTTTATGACCTTGAATATTTATTTCATTATACGTTGGACTTAAAATACTATTCCTGATCTCAAAAAGGTGGTCAAGAATATCCATTTCTAACATATTCTTGGTCCTTCTGAAGCTGAGGGAAGAGATACATTCAGCAGACATTAGAAATAATTCTCTTGCCCTGCCAAATGGCCCGACCGTAACACTAAATCAACCCCCAGTAGTGAGCTTGCGGAACACACGCAGGCCCCCTCACCCTTCAGAACATGGCCTATTGCTGGAGACCAGAATCGATCTGTTTCCTCTCACAGAAGATTCAGAGAACGAATCACTAATCACTCTGGCTGTTCTTAAAACCAATCGCTCAACGTTTCGAATGTCTCTTACCTGCATAGGAACTGGATAGGAGACAATTAGGGTATTTTGCAAAGTCATTTAAAAAGTCATTAGAGGGATGCCTGGGTGGCTCAGTCAATTGGGCATCTGCCTTCGGCTCAGGTCATGATCCCGGGGTCCTGGGATCGAGCCCTGCATCGGGCTCCCTGCTCAGTAGAGAGCCTGCTTCTCCCTCTGCCTGCTGCTCCCCCTGCTTGTGTGCTCTCTCTCTCTGACAAATAAATAAATTTTTTTTTTAAACTCATTAGAGGGGCCCCTGGGTGGCTCAGTCATTAAGCGTCTGCCTTCGGCTCAGGGCTTGATCCCGGCGTTCTGGGATCGAGCCCCACATCAGGCTTCTCCGCTATGAGCCTGCTTCTTCCTCTCCCACTCCCCCTGCTTGTGTTCCCTCTCTCGCTGGCTGTCTCTCTCTCTGTCAAATAAATAAAATCTTTAAAAAAAAAAAAAGTCATTAAGAGAAAGAGGCACCAAGAGTGAGGAGAACTCCCAGGGAACTCTGGGGGAATGCAGCTCTTTAGAGCGGTCCCTCCATACATAATGGTCTTGTCCCTGTCAGCGACACTCTAGTCTGAGCACCAGCCCCACGGTGGGCTTTCAGAAAACCAAATCACAAGACCGCAGAACTTGACCCAGAGCACCAATGCACTTGTCTCCTGCAGGGAGTACTCTTCCCAACCACAGGCCTGGCTTCTCCAAGGTTCTGGAACGCAGGCTTCGTGGACTGGAAGGCAGCTCATGGAAAGGCGGCCTCCTGAATCGGGCAAGCAGTTCAGGATCGCATCCCACTTGAGCAGCTCAGTGTTAGGAAGCTCAGACTAAGCCCCGCCATCTTTCTTCGTCTATGAAGCAGGACCAGCCAGCGGTGCCTCCACTCCCTTTGTCTTTGAGTGTTCTCCTCCTGTGCGCTGAAGAACGAGGACCTCCAGGAAGGGAAGCTGGGTGCCAAGAGGACAGGTTGGGGGGGGGTGTACTTTTCCATTGTGGCCTTTTCCTTCTTACCTTGAATTTGGTGCCATTTGACTATATAACGTATTCAAAGAACAAATAAAATTATGAAAAGAATACCCATATCCTTGGCCTCACAAGCAGTTTGTTCTGGGAAAGCTACATGCCCCAAGCCAGACACTGTCCTGATTTGTGCCAGAGCCGAGGAGAGAGGTACGCCAGCCCTCCCAGGATGGCCAGTCGTAGGGGCCACACAAGCCTGGGGCTGCCGTGGGGAGTTCCTGCCAGGAAGGAAGCTGACAGCAAGGATAGCAGGACGCCGAGGGGATCCTTGTCACAACGTTGGAGCCCCTCAATCCACCATCCCTCACACTCTGCAGTGACCAGAAACTTTTCTGCTTTAAAAATAAATTAAAAGAGCCTGTCTTATAATAGCCTGAAGAACTCCTGAGCTGGCTTAGAGAGTTGTCTGCCCAACTTTTTGGGAGAATCAACACGAAGGAAGCAGCATGTCAGAGCAGTTGGGAGTTTTGGAGTCAGAGACTTCTGGAAATGAATCCTGGCCTGATCGATAACCAGAAACAGGATTTAAGCAGAACCTCCGTTTTTTTGTTGTTGTTTTTGTTTTTAATTACAGGTTGGGGCTGATACGGATACCTGTCCACTGGAATGGGAGGTGCGTGGGGACAGACCCTTGTTTCCCTTGTTAGCTGCTGGATCTCAGGGCCTGGGCGATGGCCCCTACAAGCAGGTGTTCATTACCTAGTTTTCCAATCAGTGATAAGTATCTCATCGTACCGTTTTCAAGATTAAACAAGACAACGCAGGCCAAGCGCTTTGCAGAGCATCCGGCCCTGGTCAAACGGGAAACATATGCTGTCTTTTACTATTATTATTGATTTGGGTAAAAACTTGTCAAGACTATTATCTTTTCCTTTTTGCATTTTTTAACTTGTAATTGAAGTATAACATACATACAAAAAAGCACAGAAGTATTTGTATCACTTGGCCACACCCCACCCCACCCACTTCTCTTTGTCCAAGGACCCTGCTGCCAGATGATCACAACATGCTGTTCCCGCCCATCCATGCAGGGGTCGTGCCTCAAGCTAATTGGGTCAGTGACCTCATGGCCAGTTGGCTTCACCTCTTCCACTTAGAAACTGACAGGGGAAAGCCTTCGTTCCCCACAGATACCAGCCACAGCTTATTGAAGAGTCCAGTAATGGGCATATGTCAGTGTAGACGCTTAAATGTCAAGCACACGTCTCCGCTCTAGGGCCTTCTGTGGTTTCGGAGTGCTGCCTGCAAATACGGCCGCTCAGCTGATGGTTTCTCTTCTGCTCTCTTAAATGAGGATCCTGCCTTTCATAGTCATGGTGCCAAGAGCTACTGGACAATAAAATATCAAACAGATAGGGATCTACTAAGGAGAGGTCTTCGGAGCTGGCCGTTCATCCATTCAGGGCACACCACATCGATCGGTGATATCACTGAGTTACATGAAAAGGATAAAACCACGAACAAATTACGGCGCGTGCCTCATGAAACTAAAGGTCTGCCAGGCTAAACAGATAGTGAATAATTACAGGTGTAATGAGCATTATGAAAGGGGAAGGCTGGAGTTCCTTGTGGGTATATAACGGGGGAGCTAGCTTCATGGAATGAGGAAGGGGGATCAGGAAGGGCCTTCCTGAAAGGTCAAAACTGTCCAGAGACCAGAGTGTGTGGGACCAGGGGAGGCTGCTTGGAGGCCCACCTTTCCAAGGAGTCTCCCCCAGCCACTTACCTCTGCTGTCTCTGAGCTACCCTGGAGCCGTAACATGAAAATGCAAATGGCTACCTTGAACTTTCCCCAGATATATGCCCATGGGCCTTTGCGAGTTCTGACTCTGGGGAAGTCAGGACATTTATATCTAATGCCCACCCCGCCTTGCCTGCCTCAGCACGAGAGGAACATTTCCCCACCTTGTGTGGCCCACCTTCCCTCGAGATAGATCCTAGTCCCCTCTGCTCTGTGGTAGTCTGCCCAGCTGTGGATCTTGACATGGAAAAGTCAGCTTTAGCTGTTCCAAGAAGATGTTTCCTCTCCCCGAAGTCTGCCCTCCTAGACTAGGACGACAAATGTTATTTCCATAAAGGGCCAGATGGCAAATCTTCTAGGCTTTGACCTGCACGCCGTAGTTTACTGACTCCTGTTCTAGATTGTGGTCTTTCCGTGGACTTAGAAAGTCTAGTTTGAAGCTTAGGGCAAGCAATGATTTCCTTGTTGTAGGCAGTAGTCTCTCTCGTCTTTCCTGGGCAATGAGCTTGGTCTCCTAGCCCAGTTTTAAGGGCTGCGAGAGAGCAAAAAGTAAATTGCTAAGAAGGGAAAATCTGTCAGGGTTCTTCAAAGCATTATGCTGCAAGACAGTAAAGTCTTAACAAAAAGTATTTATAGATTATAGGATGAAATCCTACCTGACTTTATTCATTGTTGTAAAAGCCTGGACAGCTTGGAACTAATCTCCCCACTTCTGTTCTTGTCTCCTTTCAACCCATTCTCCAATCTCCTGCCTGAGGGTCTTTTAAAAAACACAAATCTGATCATGTCATTCTGCTGCCTCTAGCCTTACAATGGCTCCCCATCACTCTTAGGATGAAGGCTCCGCAGGACAATAGGGTTCCTACCAGCATGCATTCTCCACGTCTTCCTTGCCACCAAAGCCTGGCTGGCCCCAGGGCATGGGTCATGGCTGGTGTCACCCAGCCGCAGGGATCCTAACACCAGGGATTGCTCTGGGTGCACTGGTGACGCAGTTCTGACCAACACAGACAGAAGACAAGATCCGCTGGGCACTTCAGGGAAAGTTCTTCCCTGACAAGAGAGAACGTGGAAAAGAAAGCTGCTTTCTCCTGCTCTCAGAACATTTCCAACACCAGATGCATGGGCTTCTCCACATCAAGCAATTCTCCCATTCTCAATGGACACTGAGATGGGCGTCCTACAACTTAACTCAAATCTGACACTTTCTGCCTGGAGCTAGGGCAGACCCCACAGGTTAGGACCTCAGTCCCGCAAGACTGCCTCCCACTCGGACTCACTTGCAAGTCTCAGGTTGTCACCCATCCTTCCGACTGGTGGGCTATCAATGATCTAGAACCCCTCCTTGGATTTGATAATTTGCTAGGATCACTCACAGAATTCAGGGAAACATTTGTCCGTGTTTACTGACTTTTGATAAAGAACATTACAATGGATACAGGTGACTAGCCCGCTGAAGAGATGCTAGGACGAGGTGTTGGGACGGAGCGTACGGTTTCCATTCATTCTCCAGGTGCGCTGCCCTCCCCTCACCTCTCGTGTTCACCAGCCCAGGTGCCCTCTGAACTCCAGAGGTTAGAGATTTTTATGGGGCCCTCATCACGAAGACATAATCAATTATTAACTCAATCAGCAGCCCCTTGTCCCTCCCCGGAGGTTAGAGGTGGGGCTGAGAGTTCCCAACTTTCAATCATGGCTTCATCTTGCTGGTGACCAGCCCCCACCCCCATGCTATCTAGGGGCCCCCAGCCACCAGTCACCTCATTAACATACAAAAAGACACTCTTATCACCCCAGGGGATTCCAAGGGTATTGGAAGCTCCTATGTCAGGACCCAGTGTCAAAGACCCAGCACTCCTATCACTCAGGAAATTACAAGGGTTTTAGGAACCCTGTGACAGGAGCAGAGACAATGGTAAATCTATTTCTTATTCTATCACAGCATGCAAAGAGGTTTGTTCACAGCCCTTCCCCTCTGCTTGGGAAAGTGTCACACAGGGAGGCGATGCCAGAGTTGCTCCAGGACGCTGGATTATACGACCCCCAGGCTACCCTTTAGAGAGAATGGACTTGATCCAGAATCCTTTGGGACCCCAAAGGATTACACTCCCAAGGTCTATCCCAGCGTGAGCAAAATTCCTAAGCAAGCCTAGACCAAATTTAGTTCTTGGTTGTATAAGGAGCAAGAAGATGAACGGACAAGTCCAGGTCCCCCTGGGTCAAGGCTGACAAGAGCCTCTCTTCCCCCGCCACTGGTGCACACACCATGAACTTTATCCTCCCAGGAGACGGGCGCAATGGAGAGTTGCCCAAAGCTATCCACTTATGGCAAGTCAGGCTCGAGGCTGAGCACGGCTATGAAGTTTCTGCTCGAATTAGCATGCAGAGCTCCAGAGGTACCCAGCTCAGTACCCAGACAGATTTTCAAGATTTTGAGATTTTGAGCTCTTGTGTATACATGTCACGCTGCCGAAGCTGCTATAAGCCCCTGGGCAATTTGCAACACTTCCTAGATGGTCTTGGCTCCCAGGCGGCGCCCTCCCAGGAGGTACTGCTGGGTTCTTGGAATGTGGTCAAAGAACTTAACTATCAAGGACTTTTCCAAATACGTGCATGAAGTTGTGAAAGCTATGCCTTCTCCCCGCCTTGGCCGGCAGCTTAGGGCGCTCCGGGGAGGCAAGAGCCAAGGGAAGCTCTTTTTTTTTTCTCCTTCCTGCTGGGATGCCACCTCTTAATTCAGACAGGCTTTAAAAGGAAGCAGTGCCGGGAGGAACCGCGAAGAATCCCGCCATGGGAGAGAACTTGGGATCACGGACTTCAATGGACTTCTCTCCCTGTGCCCCTCAGAACGAGGAAAGTCAAGACATCTAAGGTCAAGGGTTCCCCCATCAGAAAGTTAATATCAAATAGCACCAAGTGGTTATGGTGCCCAGACCTGTTCTTCATGGTTTCCAGGTAATAATTCATTTAAACACTGTAACAACCCACAAAGTAAATGCTGTTATCATTGTCACCCCCATTTTACAGATGTGGAAACTGAGGCACTGGGAGTTTAAGTTACTTACCCAAGATTACAGAGGTAGCAAGTGATGGAGCTCAGATTTGGACCCAGCAGCCTGTTCCAGAACCTTCTGTGACCTCTCAGGATAGGAGATAAAACAACAAAGACAGAGTGTGTGTTTAAAATGCAAATCAGATCACGTCAGCCCACTGTTTAAAATCCTCTGATAGTTTCCCGCTGCTTTCAGGATGGAGACCGGCTCCTCCCGGCCGCCCAGGAAGCCCTGACGGTCGGCCTGGCTCACCCGTGCCGTCTGCGCCGCGCTCCGCCTGGCTCAGCGCGTTGGCCTCAGCCGTCTCCTCCGCACCAACTGCTCCTCCTCCTCCTCCTCCCTCGGAGCTCCTCTGTAGCGTCGCTTCCTCAGGGGCGCCTTCCCCGAGCCCAGACCCCTGCCCCGACCCCTGGCATCCCCCGGTCCGAGCCGTCGTCCGCCGCCCAGCGCCCTCGCCAGCGCCCTACACGGCTCCAAGCACCGCGTCCGCCCGGCCCTCAGGAGCAGCACGTCCTCTCCGTGACTCTCTGCTGTTTGATTCGCATTTGCCTCTTCTCCACACCAGTGCTGCCTGAGAGAAATGGGGTGTGAGACACGTAGGTCACCAGAGAGTTCCTCGTAGCCATTTTGAAAAGGAAGAAGGGACTGGCGAAAGTAGTGGTAATAACACATTTTAGCTTGTTATACATCCAAACATCGTTTCAACATGGAAGCAACATGGAAATTATGAAGGAGGCATCTTGCATGATTTTTATCATACTCAGTCTTCAAAATGCAGTCTGTGTTTTACACACACAGGACTTCTCTGTCACATGAGCCGCGTTTCAAGTGTTCAACGGCCCCACGTGACTCGCGGTGGCCATGTTGGATGGCGCAGGCCTAGTCCAACCTTCTGCCTTCAAGGAGGTCCAGTGGGGCCATTTCCCAGGTGATGCAACTGAGGTCCAGTGTGGTTGGTCCAGCGGCTCTCCACCGGGGTGATCTCTCCCCCAGGGGTATTTGGCAACGTCTGGGGACAGTTTTGCTCGTCCTGACTTTGGTAGGGGTGGGGAGATGGTCGGTGCTGCTGGCGTCTGTTAGGTGGAGGCCAAGGAAGTTGCTGAAAGTGCTCCACTGTGCAGCACAGCCCCTGACGTGAGATGGCCAGCAGTGCTCGGGGTTAGAGGAAGGGCTCTGGGGCACACACACACACTCATTTCGTCACTCCTCATTCCCCCCTGCCTTCAGAGCCCGTTCCTTCTGTTGTCTACACCATCACCTGGTTCAGTTGGAGACTCACAACTCAGCTCCTGCTGAGCCCGCCTTTATCCATCCATCCAGCAGGGCCTTCCAAGGACGGGCGAGCCCGGAGAGGCGGGACTTGCCCAGCTGCCCCTGGAGGTGGGTCGGGAGCCAAGTGGCGTGTGCCTTGGGTTGTATCCTACACACACGCACACACACCCCAAGAGGCTGGGGCTGGGATCCAGTGATGATTTCCATTGCAAACCATTTCTGAGCATCATTAAAAATCCTCACTTGAGTTGGTGCAGGGAGGGCAAGAGCACCAGACTGTTAGCAGACGCACTGTCTCAGCCGAGCCCTGTCTGCCTGCCGAGTTTGCCTTCACAGCAGACAGGCTGCGATAGGCATGAGACAGCCCCACGTCCCTGGGGAGCTGGAAGATGAGGAACACACGGAGCAAACACCCAGGGCCCTGCCCCCCGAGACTCCCATCCCTGGGTTAGCTCTGAGCTGGGAGGCTGGCACAGCCAACGGGCAGCATCACTCAAACACACCGATCCTTTACCTTCCCCCAGCGTCTAGAAGGAGGTTTAGGGAAATGCTCCATGGAACTTGCTTTCTAAAAGGGCCGGGACAACACACCTGAATGAAGATGGGAAGGGATTTCCCCAAGCCCTCCCTCACCCCATGCTCTTTTGGGGGACACTTACTTGCAGGGGCTCCTCTCGGGTCCTGAGAACACAACATGGAAGTGCCTAGAATAGGGAAGGCCTGGTCACTATTGGAGATTTAATTTTAAAAAATAGTTTTTTAATAAGCAGTAACCCAGAGGGAGACAGAGTTGAACCACTCAGGGCCTCCAACAGCTCTCAAACCCCAGACTCTTCACATGGGAATCTCATTTTCCACAGTTTAACTAAGGTAACCTGACAGACAAAACTGAAGATCTCTAAAGCCTACAACGGGTTAAGTTTGGGGAAATGTATACACCTGCAAAGCCACTCCCCCCCCCATAGTAAACTTACCCATCCCTCCTAAAACTTCCTCATGCCCCTTTGAAATCTGCCCCCTCACTCCTCGCCCCTTGTCCATCCCAGGCAACCACTTTCTGTCAACAGGGGTTTGTTTGCATTTCCTCTAATAAATAAAGCTTTATTTACAAATAAATCTCCTGTGAACGTTCGTGCATAAGTTTTCCCATGGATACGCGCTTCCGTTTCTCTTGGATAAATACCAAGGGGTCCTTATCTGACAATGGCTGGGATCCTAAGATACGTGTAAATCTAGCTTTTTAAGATATTGCCGAACTGTTTTCCCAAAATGGTTTTACGCCTTCATGCTCCAACCAGCAGGCGAGGAGGGCTCTGTTTCCTCCACAGCCTTGCTAATACCTGCGAGCTCCGTCTTCTGAGCTGTAGCTCTTCCAGTAGGTGCCAAGTTGCTCCACGTGGACGGAATCTGCCTGCAACCAGGACAATTGATGCTGAGCACATTTTCACAGGTTAATTTGCCATCCATTGAACTTCTTGGTTGAAGTGTCTGTTTAAATCTTTCACCCATTAGTTATTTAGTTTTTATTTATTTTTTTCAGAGTGTACTTCAATTTTTATTGTAACAATTTTCTTTTTTAGAACTCAGGGAATTTGGCCACATCATCCTTATTTTATGGGTAATGAACTTAAGAATAATCACTCATTTAGTTTATCTTAGAGCCAAGTACTATATGTTGGCTAATTGAACATAATAGAAAAGAAAGAGAAAGAGAGAGAAAGAAGGAAAGAAGAAAGAAAAGAAAGAAAGAAAGAGAAAGAAAGAAGAAAGAAAGAAAGGAAGAAAGAAAGAAGAAAGAGAAAGAGAAAGAAAGAAAGAAAGAAGAAAGAAAGAAAGAAAGAAAGGAGGAAGGGAGGAAGAAAGAAAGGGGAAGAAAAAGATCTAGGTGTCAGATTTCACCCATATTTTAAAATTGGGTTATTTGGAAAAAAAAATGGTTATTTGTTTTCTTGTTGTTGCCTTTTGAGAGTTGTTTATATGATCTGGATTCATACCTTTCATGATATGTGATTTACAAATATTTTCTCCCAGTCCAGTGCTTGTTTTTTTCATTCTCTTAACAGTGTCTTTTGAAGGACAAGAATTCTTAACTTTTAATTTAATAAAAAAGTCTCACCTGATTGGGGCGCCTGGGTGGCTCAGTCGTTAAGCATCTGCCTTCAGCTCAGGTCATGATCCCAGGGTCCTAGGATCAAGCCCCGCATCGGGCTCCCTGCTCAGCAGCAAACCTGCTTCTCCCACTCTCCCTCTCTCCTCTCCCCCTGCCCCTCTCCCACTCCCCCTGCTTGTGTTCCCTCTCTCGCTGTGTCTCTCTCTGTCAAATTAATAAAAAATCTTAAAAAAAAAACTCACCTGATTGTGAAGTGGTTACACGGATTTGGGGGATCCATCAGGGTTCCTTTGCTGAATGTGTAGAACACATTCTCATCTCAAAGCATCCCCTCGATGAGAAGCCTGCAGCCATAGGGGCCCCCCAAGAGATTTCTGGGAGAGACCTCTCTGTGCCTCCGTTTTCTCATCTGCAAAAAGAAGACAATCGTTAATACCCACATCATCAGGTTGATGTAGGAATTAAATTAGTTGATACCTGGGGCACCTGGGTGGCTCAGTCGTTAAGCCTCTGCCATCAGCTCAGGGCGTGATCCCAGAGTCCTGGGATCGAGCCCCACATCGGGCTCCTCCACTGGGAGCCTGCTTCTTCCTCTCCCACTCCCCCTGCCTGTGTTCCCTCTCTCGCTGGCTGTCTCTCTTTCTCTGTCAAATAAATTTAAAAAAAATTTTTTTAATAAATAAATTAGTTGACACCTGTCAAGCTCTTACAGCTGTGCCCAGCACTTAGTAAGTGATACGTAAGTGCTACTGTCATGACTTCACGCTAAGGATGTCCATGCAGGCCAAACACACCACCGTGGGGCGAAATACCTGCACAACTGCTGTTGTTGCGATAAACATTATTTCTCTGCCATCCTGGGCTACAAAATTTACTCATTTACCCACTGAAACAACCTAAAAAAGGAGGTACACCTATGAACCCCATTTTACATATGAGGAAACTGAGACCCAGTGTGGTCAGGGAATGGCTAAGCTAAAATTCAGATTTAGGTCTGTTTGGCCCCAAATTCACGCTATTCATCATCAGTCCACACTCGCCTTCTTCCTAAAAAGGACTCATTGCCAATGAGTAGAGTGGGCCATTTCTAACACCATGTGGGTCTTCTGCCCCTGGCCTTGCAAATCCACTTGTCCTGGTGGGAGACTGCAGACCTGCTCAGGACCTTGTTTCAAGTGGAGGAACCTGCCTCGTGGGGAGACCCCTCTGTAGACACGGCTCTCTGCTCAGGCCAGAAATAGCACAGCTCAGGGACCACTTAGATACTAGTCTGACATTGACCCGTTGGCTCTTAGGAATGGAAATGAAGTTTCAGGGTCCCCCAGTTCAGCCTCTTGCTAACACCAAACTCACCAGGACCTCCCTTGGCCCCGCTCGGGGTGGGAAGGAGCAGAGGGAGTCCCGTCTCAGCAGGCAGCTTTCCACTTCTCCAGCGCAGTCGGGGGACACCCTTCCTGCCTCCCTGCAGCTCCCTGACACAACGAGGCACTCAGCAAATGTTTTCGAAAGAACGGGCTGTCGCGATGCAGGTCTCCCAGGACACCGATCACCTGTGGCCCGCCGGGAGGTCCCACACCTGTCCCGCAGTGTGTTCTCGAGTCAGGGATCGGGCTCTCCCACCCTGGGCACATCGTCTCTCAGAGCCCCTGTTTCTGCGTCTCTGAAGTGGGGTGCACCCCCCTCCCCAAGGTGTTGTGAGGAGTCCGTGAGTGAAGGGCAGGTAAAATACGGACAACTGTCTTCACAAACTGAGCGCTCAGTCGCTTTGAGAGTTGATATAATGGTGACAATTTCTAGGAAGGTCACAACCTTCCTGCGGCCAAGTCTTTTCCTGAATCGTGGGAGAAAGCAGAGGGACAGGTGGCGGCCATAGGTATCGATAACACGATGGATTTTTGAATGAACGGGTCTCTTCGTGCAGCAACGAATGCTGCCCGTTCACACGCAGCGCCTTGGGTGGCCAGGGAGGCTCGGAGATGTCTGGTCACTGCCGATTCTTGTGTCATTTCTCCAGGAGCCCCGGGAGCAGCAAGTGACGAGGGAAGGAAGTTGGGGGCCAAGCTGGGGTGCCATGTGGGGTCCAAAGAAGGTGCAAAAGGAACAGCATGCAATCCGTTTTCTCCGGTGATCGTTTCCAGCCCAGGCTGAGCCGTGGAAACATGGCAGTAACCGTGGACAAGCGCCGGCTGCGGAGCTGAAGACCTGTTTCGGTGTCTACACTCTGAGCATTTTTCCTCCATACTTTATCCATGACTTTTTTTGATTCACTCACTCAAAAGGCATTTACTGCCTTCCAGTAATTCACCAAAATGACAAAGACGAAGGGAAAGAGAGGCAGGCCTTCCGGAACACACGGAGCTGTTCCAGGCAAATCTTCAAAGAAGGTATGTCGAGGAATCCAGGGAATGGGGGACAGTGTGCAAAAGGAAAAGAATAGCCTGTAAATGTCACCACAGCAAACCCAGAAGAGTCCATGTTGCCCGGTAGGCTGTTAGCATCGCTGTAAACGAGTTGAAGGCAAAGTTCTTGCCAAGAGAATTCGTGTATATATCGAGTGTATTAAGCACTCTCTCTAAGAACCGAGTTGGCTTCCTGAAAGGCCTGAAGGAAAACCATCAGGAAAAGACCGTTCAGCTGACGCCAGGCTCCCCACCCAGAGAAGCACGCTTGCGAGAACCACTAGAAAGGAGCGCAGATTCATGGCATAACAGGTGCAAAACAAGGAAAAGAAGAAGGAGGAGGACACAGTAAAGGTACTTTGTGTGACGTCATGATAATGGACCCACATCATTCAGTAGACTACTTCTGTGTGCCATTAGGAGTTCGTCCTTGGTTAAAAAAAAAAAAAACTATACCATGTGGTGAGTGGTGTTGGTAATGGGAGGCTGTGCACGTGTGGGGGGCAGAGGGACATGGGGAATCTCTGCCCCTTCCTCTCAGTTGTGTTGTAAACCTAAAACTGCTCTAAAAAAAAAAGGAGTGTGTGTGTGTGTGTGTGTGTGTGTGTGTGTGTGTGTGTTTAAAGACCTCTGGGATGTTTTTTAAAGGTATTTATTGAGGACATTCTTTCTGCCAGCCCGGGGTTAAGCATTCGGCCCACACACGGGAGATTAAAAAAAATGAGTAAAAGACAGTCCTTGACTTTGAATCGTCATAGCTTACACCAAATGTGAGGCTCTGCAAACACGCTCATGAATTCCTCAGAGCAATCCTATGAGAAGGATGCCCATTTTACAGATGAGGAAACTGAGGCTGCGAGGCATTAAGAAGCTTATCGGAGAGGTCACAGTCAGTAAGGAGTAGAGCCAGGCCTTGGACCCAGGCGGACTGGCAGCAGAGCCCAGCCGCCCCACTGCAGCACCACTTGAGAGCTTCAGCTGGGGAGTAAGGTTCGGAGGGAAATGAACATACGACCGGGCAATATGTGGAGAAGGGGGTCCCTGATATGTCCTCCCAAGCTAGAGGTGTCTGTTAAAAAAGCTTGGAAGCCTTAGTCTAGAGGATGTCACCTACACCACTTGTGTCACCCATTTATTCAAGAAACACTCAGTAAGTGTGTGCAGTGTGTCAGGTGTGTGCCCATGGAGGCACACGCCACGGGCACACCACACGGGTCCTGCCTCGTGATGGAGAAGACACACCCAGGCGGGAGTTGCCAAGGCACAGAGTGCCATGAGGAAGTGCAGAGAGATTTGGGACCATCTTAATGGGGACCAGCCACCTCTGAGAATAAGGACAAGCTTGCCAGAAGGAGGCACATTTTAGCTGAGAGTTTTGCTAAGTCAGGAGGAGGGGTGTTCTAAGCAGAGGGAAAAACATAAGGTAAGGTCATAATGTTGGAGACTGCCTGGAGCATCCGAGCTCCTGGGAGAAAGCCGGTACAGCTAGTGTGAGAAGGAGAGGGGAGAGACTGGCTTGGTGGAGCTGCAGAAGGAGGCAGATTTTTCTGGACCCTTTGTCCTGAAGCAATGGGGGAGCCACAGAAGCAGTGGGGCACTTTAATCAGGGTAAGCCAAACTGCTATTACAGCCAACCCCAAAACGTATGACAGAAATTTCTCTCTCCCATCACAGTCCGAGGCGTAGAGTCATTCCTGGTTGGAAGACCGCTGCGTCCCTTACCCACCGTCCTAATGCCGCGTGACAAACGCCAGTGAACGCTCCCGGAGGTGACATCTGGATCAGGCGGGGCTCAGCTAGATAGCTCTGCTGATCTCGCGGGGCTCAACACATCGGGGGTTATGGCTGAAGACTGGTCTAGACCGGCCGTGGCTGCACAACTAGGGGGCGAGGCTCATTCCATGTGAGCCACACTCGAGTGGCCGTTCAGTGGGGCGGCTGGGCTCTGCTGCCAGTCTGCCCAGGTCCAGGGCCTGGCTCTACTCCTTACGGACTGTGACATCGCCGACAGCTTCTCAGGCTCATGTCTGCTCCTGCAGTGGACTAGTCGGGAATGTTCAGGTGCGGACGGCAGAGAGGCAAACAAACCCGCAGAAGCAGGCAGGATCTCAGGACATTTAGACTTGGAACTTTGGCCTTATTTACTGATCCTCATTCCACTGATGAGAGCAGTCCACTCCGCCTTTGTGGGAGGAGCCGTGAGTTCACATCACAGTCGGACGCACAGAGGGACAAGTGGAACTGCTCGATGCCCTCTACCCACCACGGCCCCTGTCCTGAATGTGTCCACTGAAGCACCTGGCTCCTTCCATCTCCTGACTCTGCCGTCTTTAGGGCCTTGTCGTCATTGGCAACTAATCAGCAAGAGAGGAAAACAAGGATGGAGGAAGCACATTGCCTCTCAAAGGCCTTGAACAACAAGGGGCCCACATCGCTTCCTCACACATCCCAGTGACGAGAGCTAGTTACGTGACCAAGTCTAGCTGCGCGTCCCGAGCTCCACAGCGGCTTTCCAGTCATGACTGTATAGTTCAGGAGGGGACAGGAAACTTCAATGGACAACCAGCCATGTCTGACGCCGGGAGTGACTCACCATTGTGCTACCCTAAGTTCCTGCGGGAATGACAATGAGAGTGCTCTGGGCACAGGGGGCAGCATCCGTCCTGGGGCATCGGGTGGGCCCAGACGCTGGTCTTCGCAGACCCTAATGCAGCTGACAGAGAGACAGGGACCAGACACAGGACGTGGTCTCTGGGCTCCACCTACCCTCCTGAAGTTCACTCAAGCTTCTGGTGGGGCCTCCACGAGGGGGTCCCCCTCCCTCCACGCAGATGTCCTCCCCAACAAAGAGGATGCCACGTGAGTCCTTGGGATGCCCAGCCAGCATCAAGCTCGACAGGCTCACCCGCAGGCCAGGAGGAACCCCAGCGCTCCCTGCCTCTCCCTGTCAGCACGCTGCCCCAGAAGCACGGGCCTCTGGAAAGCGGTGGGTCAGCTCGTCAAGCCTCTCTCCAGAAAGCCGAGACACGCCGTGAATGCCAATGATCCCCACGCCCGAGAGGAGGGGGACACAATTACAGCAAATTCTGCTTACGTTCAGATTCAATATTTGGAAGGGATGATCGTGAAATAAGAGATTGCCTGATTTCTCTCCCAAGCCCATGAATGGTTCATTAGCTCCTATTTGACATTTGATGGTTGAGTCTGATTGGCTTTATTGTGGAGTTGGACTTCAAGAAGTCCCCAAGACAGAGCAATCAAGTTTCACAATGATCCCCAACTGCAAATTTTAAAACGTAGATGGCAGCTGCGCCTTGGACATCGATCCCATGAATGCTGCCGGGAGTCTGTATCCCGTCCCCACCTAATGAGACGCCGTCCTGCTTGCCAAAGCTGGGCCCTGACTCAGCACTTAGGATTTCCTCAGCGGTTCAGCCCGGGAGGGGGGTGGAGGGGCGCAGACAAAGAACCCCCAGACTCAAGCACCAGTAAAGATGAGTGGAGTCTAGGCCACCTAGGAGCCGGTGTCTGAGGGACGTGAAATTGAGCCTGTGCCCTGGAGGGGATGCAGTCTAACGGTAGGGATGGGTCCCTTGCGCCAAAACTGAATTATTAACGTAGCAGACACTCAGATCCACGGTGGGGCACAAGGGCTGCAGGAGTTCCTCAGAAGAGGAGAGGAGGGAGGGCCGAGGTCTGGGCTGGCACCCTGGCAGGGTAGGAGAGGGCAGAGGGGCACCCTGGGCATGAGGTGGGAGCAAAGGGCCGGAGGAGCCTGACAGCTCCCCAACTTCCTCACGGGAGTCAGGTGGGGCCTCCTCGGGGTCCTGCCCCCCTCCCTGCCTCTGACACACGGCATTGTCCTCCTCTGCCCTTATCGACCGTGGGCCCTTTGTGGGCAGGGTCTGTCTTAGCCCTCTCCAGACCCTGGTTGGTGCCTAGTAAATGTTTGTTGGTCAAATGAAGGATCGCGCCTGCCTAGCACGCTGAGCCATGCTTTGGGGCCACTTGCTGCTCCCCGGGCGGAGTGGCCGGTGCTTAGGACGGCAGCTGAGGGGCTCTGCCCCTGAAAAGAGCCGTGTTCTCCGGCAACTTAGCAAAGCTCTCCGCGCTCGCACTCGAGCAGGGTTGTGTGAGGAAGCCGTGTGTTTGCACTTGCAAGGCCCTCAGATGGGGGCCTGGCGCCTCCGGGGCTCCCAGGGAGCGCCGGCAGGCACGACCGCTCCCCTTCGCCCTCATCGCCCCCACTCTGCAGCCCAGGGTGCTATTCTCTGAGCTTAGAGAAGTGCGTGATTCTTGGACCTCGCTCGGCCTGACTTCAGAGCCACAGCTCTCGGCTGGCTGCTGGCGGGAGGGGGACGTGGAAGAGGCGAGAACATTCCGGTACGGCTGCCAGGAGCTGGACACCTTCCCGGCTCCTCCGTTCATCCCCCCCTTCAGGGCAGCTGCTCCCGGGCCGCCTCCCCCTGGCCCCAGCCCGCATCTGGCCGTGCGGGGAGCCCTCCTGCATCAGGCGGAACCCTCTCAGCCCCGCTCCACAGCCAAACACGCAGGGCCTGCCTCCCAGCGCCCGACACACACTCACACAGACACGAGAACACACACACATGCGTGCTCCCAGACACCACTCGCACACACATCTGCTCACACTCATGCTCACAGGCACAAGCCTACACACACTGGTACACGCACACTCAGACACGCTGGCGCTCTCACACCTGCATGCACATGCACACACCAACACACTCACACGTGCACACTCCCAACACGTCACTCTCACCCACGCAGCACAGATGCACACGAACACACACGTGCTCAAGCACACACGTTCCCATCCACATGCTTACAAGCGTGTGGATGTGTGCACACGCCTTGCCATGCCTGCCTTTGACTGCGGGGGACGGAAGTCAGAAATGCCAGCAGAAGTCAGGGTCAGAAGCACACAGCATCTCCTCCCCGCAGAGCAGCCCAGCTCAGGCAGCACGGGTCTCTGGAAGCCCATGTGTCTCATCCTCTGTTTCTCTTGCTGCCTCAGCTGCCCCTTGGCTTCCCCCAAGACCCGATTTCAGTGCCAGTTCCCTCCGCCCCCATGGCCTGATCGTTTCCGCCCCCTCCTCCCCATTTCAGCCTTTCTGTTCACCTCGGTATCTGCTATCTGGAGACCACAGGACGCGGGCATCAGCCAGCAAGCAGGAACTTCGCCATAACAGCCTCACACATTTTCCCGTCGGCGTCTCCAAGGAGCATCACTAACGGTGACCCCCGTGATCAAACTGGTAGGAACCCCCCCCACGCATAGACATGGGGACAGAGGCTTCCCACTGCCCCTCACATCAGAGAGTATAAATGCTGACTTACTCGCTCTGCCATTAACTCTCGAGCAGTGCCTCAGAAAGCCGGATTCTTTGAGGATTAAGGGCAATTCGGCTTTCTCTGTCTGCAGTGTCACCTGCCCACCACCAGGGGGAAGCCCTGATCCACTTATTTGTGTTTAAGCGCTTCTTACCCAACCCCCAGGCATAAAAACAATGAGGCTGTTGAGAATATAAACAATCCAGAAAGGGGTTGGGGGGAGAGGGGGTGAGGGCGTGTGTGTGGGGGTGGAGGGTGGGGTGTGTGTGTGTGGGTGGATGGGGTGGGTGTGTGTGCATGGGTGTGTTGTGTGGGAGGGTAGGGGTGTGTATGTGGGCGTGAGAGTGTGGACGGTGGGGGGGGGTGGGAGTGCGGGTGTGGAGAGCAAGATCAGTACAATACGGACAGGCTGGGAAAAGAGCCAAAGGGGAAGACATGGATTGGATGAGATTCGGTGTGGTTACTAATATTGGGGTACACATTTGGTTCTAAGTTTCCTGTTGGCCATAGCAAAAATGGAACCACTCCCTAGGTCCCACTCCTCCAGGGACAGGCCAAAATTTCATTTGGGAGGCTGCTGGGAAATCCACCACACCTTAGTTTGATCAGCTCCCCCATACAGGGTCTTCCAGATCAACTCTGCTCCTGCGTTGGACCCAATATGCTGACCCTTCTTTAAATTCGCCATCTTTCCATTTAAAGTGAGAGCTAAAAACGGCTCTAGAGCCATACTGTACTCCCACTCGGCCGGCTCCCTGTTTTCCTTCCTCGATCCCACGCCACTCAGCTTTCTATCTGCCACTCCCCCGAAACTGATCTTCTCAAGGTCACCAGCCACTCCCATGCTGCCAAACCCAGGGGGCAGTTCTCAGTCTTCATCTTACCGGAGCCAACTACGGCATCTGACCCAGGTAGTCACTGCTGGTTCCTGAAACACTTTCCTCATTGGGCTTTGAACACACAACTCTCGTCCTGGTCTCTGTCTACTAGTGCTCCTTCTCCTTCTGCTGTGCTGGTTCCTGCCTCTCCGCATTACCTCCAAACGTCACGGTGCCCAATTATGGTTCTGTCCTGGGACCTCTCCTCTTTTCCGTCCAGTCACTCCCTCAATCCAGTGTCAGAACTCAGTGACTCATGCTCCCTGATGATTTTACATATATATATAATTTATATCTCGTCCTTTCTTTCTTCTACCTACCTACCTACCTACTTACCTACCACCTATCTCCCAATCATCTAATCTCTGCCTGTCTGTCTGTCCAGATTTATTTGAAGAAACTGACTTATTTAATTGTGGGGCTGGCAAGTCTGAAATCTGGAGGGCAGAGTGCAGACTGGTGGGCTGGCAACTCAGGTAAGAGCTGATGGTGCGGTCTTGAATCTGAGACCCATAAGGCAGGCCAACAGGTGGCAAACGCAGACAGGGTCTTTATGTTGCAGTCCTGGGGCAGAATTCCCTCTTCTTCGGGATACCTCAGTCTCTGCTCTGAAGGCCTCCAACTAACTGGGTGAAGCCCAGCCACATTATTCACTCAAAGTCTGCTGATTGTAAATGTTAATCACATCTGAAGAATTATCTTCACAGCAACACCCAGACTGTTGTTTGACCAAACAACTGTGCACCATCGCCTGGCCAAGAGAGACCTTCAACCAGATCTCTCCGGATCTACCCCCCGACCCTCTTCAGGAGCCTTCTCCACACAGCAGCCGGAGTGATCCTATTACAATCAAAGTCAGACCATGTCCCTCCTCTGCTCTAGTCTGCTAACAGCTTCCCACTTTACTCAGGGTAAATCCAAAGGCCTCCACTGTTCCACAAAGTCCCTTTGGCACCCCTTCAAAGCTTTTGACCTTATCTCCAACGAGTCTGCCCTTCACTGTCTGGGTTCTGGCCACACCAGCTTCCTTGCTGTTACCTAAATATGCCAAGGGTGGCTAATGTTGGGGTCTTTGCTATTCTCCCACATATATACATAGCTCACCTGTCACTTCATCCAGGTATCTGCTCAAATGCCACTTCCCCGAAGAGTTCTTTCCTGGCCATCCTACCTTGTTTCCTTGCTTTCTTGTAGCACCGGTCCTAGGTATACATTTCGCTTCTTGCATTTCCCTCCCTACTAGATTGTAAGCTCCATTAGAGTAAGGGATTTGTCTATTTCGTTCTCCCAAAACAATATCTGGCACACAGCTGGTGCTCAAGCAATAGCTGATGAGCTGAGTGAATGAATGTGTTGGAGATACCTACTCCAGGAACCACTAGATGTTTGGCCTGGATGGTTTCCTACTTCTCCGAGCCCCATTCATCACATCTAGCACCTTCCTGACACATGTAAGGGGACAGGCCCATGCTGTGTGTTCAAAAAATGCTGGTGGTTATTATTTTCATAGTTGTGAAATCATCTGTTTTCAAGAAACACAATCTTTTTATGTCTTAGGCGCATAGCAAACTCTAAGGCATTCGATGACTTAACAAATATTTACTGATGGCCTACTATGTGACAAGAACCAATCTAGGCACAAGAGAGACAGCAACAAACAAAATGGACAAAGTCATTGCCCACCTCACTGTGCTGGTGGCTTGGAGAGGGAGTTGGAATTGAGATACGAGCAGGTGGATTCTAGAGATTCTTTGAGGTTGGAACCATGGGATTATTTTCTTCATCTTGAATGTCAAGGGTGAATGAAGAGAGGAGTCAAAGACAGCTCTGAGGTTGTCCCAAGTCAAGCAGTTCTGCCATCTGTAGAGATGGGAAACAGAAATGAGCAGGTCC